>NC_052518.1:7518711-7608877 GCF_014356525.2 Nilaparvata lugens
CTACGTCCCATCATCTTAAGGATGTCTTCAGTCATCCACGGTACTCGTCGTTTTCTATTAATCCTCCTTGTCACATAAGGTGCATGTTTGTCATACAAAGTCAAAGTCCAATTCTCGAAAGTCTTAACCATGTCATCAACTGAGGGTAATGCTTCAATTTGATGCCATGGAGTCTGAGCCACATCAGTCAGGAAGGCGGCTTCATCAAAGTTTTTGAAGTCTCTATAAGTGATAATTTTCTGTTCTGGCTTGGGTATCTTATGGGAAAGTACACAGTAGATCAAATCATGTCTAGAAATAGCTGGGACTGAGATTTGGCCTGCTTGAACAACCTCATTAGGATCACTAACAATGAGAAGGTCAATGAGTGTGTCTGATTCATTAGTATGATGGGTTGGATCGAGGGGTAAAATAGTCATGTTTAGGCATTGGAAAATTGTAGTCAGTTGAAAGTAGAGAGAGAGAGAGAGAGAGAGAGAGAGAGAGAGAGAGAGAGAGAGAGAGAGAGATTGATTGATTGATTGATTGAGTACTTTATTTATGTAGATTACAATATATACTGGCTTACACACTTATATACAATAGCTTACAATACAGCAAAATTATAGATGAATTTACATAATATAGACTAAGAAAATAATTATTGAACTGTATATGATATGAAAAAGCAATTTGTAATATAATAGCTATAGATAATAATCATATTGTTATGCATCTACATAAATTGGCGGAGCTTTGGACATATCAATGTCCATTCTTCGGAAAGAATATTAAAAATATCGCCCCCACTAACTCTTACCAAAACGTTAATTTCGTTATTTAAACTTAGGATTATTTATTAATGGAAATATTGTAAAAGTTTTAATCTAGAGTTTGGAGAGAGAGTTTAAAGTTTAGAGAGAGAGAGAGAAAGAGAGAGAGAGAGAGAGAGAGAAAGAAAGAGAGAGTGTGTGTGAGAGATTGATTGATTGATTGATTGATTGACTGCCTTTATTAAAAAACCTTTAAAAAAAAACCTTTAAAAACCTTTATTAAAAAAGAGAGAGAGAGAGAGAAAGAGAGAGAGAGATTGATTGATCGATTGATTGAGTACTTTATTTATGTAGATTACAATATATACTGGCTTATACACTTATATACAATAGCTTACAATACAGCAAAATTTCTATGAAAATGACTAAGAAAATAATAATTATTGAACTTTTGGAATAACTATTGAATAATTATTGAGCAATTTGAACAATTTGGAATAACTATAGATAATATTGTTATAAGAAATCTGGAGAGAGAGAGCTGGATTCAATGTTTTTCCTTGAGGAAATGACCTTCTTGAAAAATTATTCCTCAAGTGAATTAGTTCGGGATTCCAGAAACTATTAGGAATAGATTAATCTTTTTCATTCACTTAAGCTCGTTGGTACGGTATTGGCATATGATCCAATTAAGATGGGTTTAGTATCATCGTTCATACTGAGATACTGAGTTGAGAACTGGTGGCTGATGAATGAAAAAAGTATCGTTGCCCAATAGTGGGCCGGCCCTTCCATCAAGAAAGGACCGCGGCTTAGGGCATGCATCTTGATTTGAATACTAGCTAAAGGGTTAGAAAGGGTCCAGTCCCATAATGGGAAAGACCCCGTTCAAGATATCTAGACTCCGCCCTTCCGTCTTCAACGCCTTCTTATTTATAGTTCGCTTGATGAAAAGATCACTCCATAGTATGCTTCCTAGTTCAATTATGATCAACAACGGTTTTTTCAGCCGCCATTTTGGAATCAGTTCGATTCAAATGTTCCAACGGAAATTATGTATAGATGTGGAACCGGGTCTTCTTTGCTTCTTCGAATCATGGTTTTCTGATGATTCATTGATTTCTAAGTTATTGATAAGAATTAATAAAAAAAATAATGGGCTAAGGATGTTTAATAACCAGTTAATATTTTGATATGGAACCAAAAAATAGATGAGATTTTAATAATTATATCCAGATGAAAATTTCAAGACCAAATTGAGTGAATAAATATTCCCATATCATAGTTTGCATCAAATTCAAATTCAAATTTATTTTGTCAATCAAAACAATTACAATTTCAAAGAAAATAGTATACATCACAGAAAATATAATCAGAAAAATCCTTAATAAACAAAAAATGAAATAGAATTAATCATATAACATGAGCTTAGTTTATCAAGAATGTATAAATAGTTAAATATATAGATGTATACAATAATAGTTATAATTTAAAAAATGATTTGACAAATTTTACTGAGCGCAAAAAAATATAAAATTTTCGTCCGCGCTCATAAAAATTTCTATCCTACCCGACTAAATATGACGAGATTCCTGAAACACCAATAGCTACATAGTTGATAAATTTCAATGCAACGATTGTAGTCTAAAAATCCCTATTTCTAAATAATACAAGCAAAGCCATAGGTGTTCAATGAAACCTCTCCTGGTTTGATTGTTGGTTGATAGTTCCGATGTCCTAGGTGACCAAGCCCCATGGCTTAACGGTTAAGGCGAACGAAGCGAGCCTGTGTCTAGTCCCATATCGTAAGGAGAGCTATTTTTGCTGATGAGAATGAATTGATTGACTGTGAAAAATGATTCAAAAAATACATTATTATCAAACCGCTATCCTTCATTTCTTAATTCAAATACTTTACATTTCTAAAATCTAACTTATCTCTCACATCTTACGAACAGCATTCTATTCCACAAAAAGCATATTTTACTCAATTTTGTTGTAATTTCATCGTTTATCATTCAAATTCCTGTTTATAGGCTAATTTTATAATGAAAATGGGACCGTAGTATAATATATAAGGAGGGTCCCTGCAAGGTAGAAAAACCTGTGCGCAGAGGCCGAGTGTTGAAGATGTTTACATAAATTTTTAGCAAAAAGATTCTTTTTGTCATACTTACTCAATTGCAGCTGTTTTCCATGCATCAAATCAAACCGGTAAACAGCTGTTTGCAGAACAAGAAAAAATGTGGTTTTCATTACAGCATACTATACTGTAAAGAGATCATATGGTTTTCTTTACAGTCGAGTATGTTTCCCAGTTCCGAAATAATTGTAACATTCAAATTGATTCAAATAGCTATATAGTCTTAGCGTTATAGTCTTCAGTTGTTATATTGAAACAATTATTTAAACTTCTTATCGTTGACAACTTTAGTGAGAAGAAGAGATTGAGTTAATAATATTTAAGTAACTAATAGAATAAATAAAATATTATTAGAACTCATCCAATAAGTTTCAAGTTATAAGAACTCATCTGTCATTTTTTAACATTCATTGGCCGTTATTATTCTATTTGAGCTAGATGGGTCTGTTATGACCTAGGAGCTATCAATGGGCTAGATCATGTTTATAGAATGCAGTAACTCGAACAGCAGCAGGTGAGGTAATGGTTACTGTTTCTCAGCAATATTATTCTTTCTGAGAAAAGTATGACAAAAAATATTGTACGTAACTTGTACGGTAACGTATTTACCGCATTCGTATGATAATTACAATCATACTTATGCGGTAAACTACCGTTACCGGACTTGTGACGTAAAGTACTATAGACTGGAGAAATACTCGAAGATTTCCATAGTATGACAATGTAAAACTGAAATATTTGATATCATAATGTCGTAGTACGAAAGAAGATATGAGGTTGTGCAGAAGAAGAAGACTTGATAAAAGCATGAAGATACAATTAATGGGGATAGAAAAGATAAGTGCTGAGTTCAGTTAATAAGAGACATGACAGAGTTTAGATCGGTGCGGATCCAATTTTCTATACGTTTTTTAACATGCCCAACCGGCCTGGATGTGATGAAATTTTGTGGAATACTATTAAAAATTCTATTACAATTATATTGTTTTCTGCAAATGGATAGATCAGTTCGGGGACATTCTACTCGTATATTGTATGGATTTGGGTGGGTGGTAAATGATTCTGAATTCTTATTTATGAATAGGATTAAGCTCTTGACATAAAACTGTTTTAGAGTGAGAATTTCTTTGAAAAGCTCGGCACTGGGATACAGCCAAGGCTTACCCAAGGCAGCTCTAAGTATATGTTTTTGACTATATACGACTATATGACTATAAGTCCTACAAAAAAATTATAGTCTTCATTGAACTTCTCATCCAAAAACAAATACATACACAAATGTTTTACATTACATATTATCTTACATTTACCTTCGTGTATAGTCAAATTGAACGCACGTGTGTAAGTGCACGCGTGGTCATGCATGACAAAGCGCGCAGATGAGAGACAAGATCTGGCAAGAGCCATGGGAATTTCACGCTGAACGCGTGTACTTGCCGGTGGCGTACAGAGAGAGCAGCTACAGGCACGTCACGTGTTTCCTATGACACTTTCCAGATTTGTTTCTCATCTGCGCACTTAGTCATGTATGATCCAGCGTGCTCTTGCACTTACGTGCATCCAATGTGATTAATATAATTATTCTGATCATTGCAAGTTAGTACCCATCTAAGAAGACTAGAAATTAATCAAAAAGCAATCCTTAAAGCTGGCTTTCGTAAATGTCGAAGATACCCCTCATCTTTATTATTTCAGGAAATTAGAGTTTTACCCTTGAAAAAATTATATACATAAAAATTATTCACTCATGTTTATAAACATTTTGGTTCAATTTTCATACAATCTTTACATTCTCACAACACGAGATAGGCAGCCACAGTTGGGATCAGATCTATCCAGCTGACAAGATCCTTCTCAACAACAAATTGCTTCTTCTTATCTCAAGTAATATATCGTAATTATGAAAGATTATTTCCGCAAAATAACATTTTTTCAGCTGTGAGTCTTCCAATTTTCAAAAAAAAATGAAATATTGGTTGTTTGAAATAAGTGAGGAGGAGGCTGTGGCTCTGGTCTTGGCGGGCGGCGGACTCACCTGACTGCAAAATTAACATGACTTTTACTGACTCTATACCAATACTGACTACTCTATACGATAGAGACTGGCTATATACGATACAGACGGACTTTACAATACAGAATGACTTTCTACGATACAAAACTATGACATTCATTTGAATGAAACTACCCTCATAAATTGAATTAATTTTGGCTCTCTTTCTTCTCCCCCTTCATAAAGATTCACTATACCTACTTGAAATTTCAACTCGAGTCTACGCACAGGCCACAGTGCCCATGTAGGCTCATTCCATAACCTGTAATATGGAAACTTAATTTAAGTACATAATTATTCGTATTTTATATTTTATATTATTCATCATTTTTGTACTTACTGTATTTTTGGAATAAAGAATATTCTTGATTGATTAGTCTCTGAATGTATTTTATGGTGGTACAGAACTAGGAACGATCTTATCAACTTCTATATATCCACCATGCAATAACGATTGTACTGTACTTATAAGCATGACTGGAGCAACAAGTTGGAATAGGCCTATTAACCAACACCGCACGGACCCGTCAAAAAGTAAACTGGTGATAAGGAGTAAGGAAAACTGCTGGAAACCTGTTCCTTATTCATGAGTTGATTGATTTGGCAGGACTGATTGCAGATGTGACGAATCATCTGATTGCCACCTGTGATGTTTTCAACTAGCATAGTTTGTTTATCACTTGTAACAGTTTTATTTTCATATTTATCAAAAGCTCAATTTTGTCATCCAACATTGAAATTAATTCATTATTCATTTAGTTCCATTTAATCAATTTCAACATAGGAATCATCAAAACCCCGATGGTTTGGTCTATCTAATTCGGCCAATGTTGAATAACGTCAAGGCATTGTCGGCTGACTTGTTCATTGGTTCTTGTGTAATTGGTTATTGGTTGGCGAATTCATATAACAGAGGCTATTCTAATAAATATACGTGTGACAAGTAGTTGAGGGTGAATAAATTTAACTTTTCATTATAAAAATAAGAATTCAACTATTGCAGTGCATGGATTTGCGGTTATCTACTTAACTCTCAAGAAAGAATGTACGGAGTTTGAGCTTTGGAGACATGGAATTATTATGCCAGAATAGATTAGAATCAAGTGAGTAAACAAAAACATATGAATCAAAATTGGAACAATCACGAATTGCATGATGTAGAATCAAACTGGTGTTGACAAGACAAGGAAAAATCGAACTTTGACCAGCCACCAATAAAATTATACGACCTACTTGTATGTTGAGGATTGCTATTTTGATTTATAGATTTACATCCCTTGCTATTTTGAACTTTAGAGTTATTGATTTTCAATTCACTGTATACTTTCTTATATTGTAGAGTGAGATTCATATATGAAATATATTCATATATCCTTACATGGAAAGATGTGAGGCTTAGGCTCAACTCACACTCACGCGACTCAGGTCGAGAAGAGAGTCGACTCTAATCGAGAGCATGTGTTTTCAAATGGTGACACTCAGACCAGTCGATTCTAGTCCTCCGCGACGTCATACCATTTGAAAACACATGCTCTCGACTAGAGTCGCGTAAGTGTTAGTTGAGCCTTATTCCCCCAGAACAATTTGAACTAATCATGATCAATTACAAGCACATTTCAAAACATCTCAAAACGTTTGTTTTTGACAAAAAACAAGCTCGTATGCATTCTTGCTCTTTCTCTCCTTCGTAGAACGGCACG
This sequence comes from Nilaparvata lugens, assembly GCF_014356525.2. Taxonomy (NCBI): domain Eukaryota; kingdom Metazoa; phylum Arthropoda; class Insecta; order Hemiptera; family Delphacidae; genus Nilaparvata; species Nilaparvata lugens. The sequence continues at coordinate 7,525,360 of NC_052518.1, forward strand.
GAACCCTTTTATGTATCAGGATCTTTATCCATAGTGAGATTTATTCTCAAGTCAGTAGAAATGAGAGGATTAGAAAGTCCTCTGTTATCTGAATTTCCATCGTTTAAATGCGGCTTAAACCGCTTTCTATAGAGGACAGCTTTGATTTTATGATAAATTATCATAATAATCGAGATAATTGATATTTTGGTAAATCATTATATTTCATCATAGCTAATAAACGATTCAGCATCAGTGCGGCGGTGGGAAAGGATAGAGCTAAATGTTTTGTCGGATAACAGAAAAGGATAGTAAACCATTGTTAATCAGGTTCTGACTTTATTACTTTTGAATCTAGTTATTCTATTCTACAGTTTCTTTTACTTTCACAAATGAGCACATCATTGAATGAAGAAATAAATCATACAAAGAATCACACTATAGTCAACGGATTTACTGGGCTATATATGATTGTCAACAGTAAGCCTATAGTAGTAGTCGTCATTACTATACTCCAGTAGTGTACTAATAGTGTTATAAAGTTGATAAGTTTTGATAAGTGATACGAAATAACTAATACTAAGAATTTTACTTTCCTTGCCCTATTACCATAGGTAAGGAAAGTATTGCTTTCCAAAAAAAATTAAGGTACCCTAATTTCATGTTTTCTATACGTTTCATTACTTTCCTTGCCCTATTACCATGGGTAAGGGAAGTATTGCTTTCCAAAAAAAATTAAGGTACCCCAATTTCATGTTTTCTATACGTTTCAAAGTTCCCTGAGTCCAAAAACATGATTTTTGGGTGTTGGTCTGTGTGTGTGGGTGTGTGTGTGTCTGTGAACACGATAACTCCATTCCTAATTAACCGATTGACTTGAAATTTTAAACTTAAGGTCCTTATACCATGAGGATCCGACAATGAGAAATTCAATTCAAAATGGCGGATAATGGCTAAAAACCATGTTTTTCACGGTTTTCTCGAAAACGGCTCTAAAGATTTTTCAAATTTATACCCTAGATAGCTATTTATTTTATAAGCCCTATCAACTGACATGAGTCTCATTTCTGGGAAAATTGCAGGAGCTACGTAATATTCCTGAGAAGAATGAATTTTGTTAAATTTCTATCACCATTTTTTCAAAAATGACTTGACCGATTTTTTTCAAATCCATACCCTGTATAGTTATATATCAGCTCTATTATCCTTGAGAAATTTACTTTGTAACCTCCTTCTCGTGTGTGAGGTAGGTTGGTAGAGCAGTTTATTCAAAAGAACACATGTCGATATTTTATTTGTAGAACAGCTGTTTTGACAACTTTTAAAAAATCCTCAAATTTCATAATTCAAACAAAGGAAAATGTACTCTGAACACAATCACAATAGTATAATCGTAGTTTTAATTATTTAGCCGCCAATCGGCATAATGTTATTCCCTAAATTATCCTCGTTAATAAGGCTTATAGATCAATAAGCAAGGAAAGTTGTGTGAGTGTACCACACCAGATTTTTACTATAGTGAAGGGTTTCACCGGGCTACATATGATTGACAGTCAGTAGGCCTACACTGGTAGCCATTCCTATACTAGTAGTATGGGTACTAATAGTGTTGATAAGTTTTGATGCCAAGACCGGACGGAGTATAGTAACCACCCTTCAATAACTCTCCGAGATTTGCTTCTCACATTAATGGACCCGTATGAAGATATCTGAAGTGACCTCGCTTGTGATCTCTCCGGCGATTTCATTTTCTCCTCTGAAATAGGAAACTGAGAGCATCCTTTATCCCACGATCATCTCACCCCGGCCCGTTTGATAGAACCGGAAAGTCCAGGCTTTGACCATTCGAAGAAAGTGGTCCAGTTGATGCTTGGAAGCTGGGTACTAGCCAACTGGGTCAAAGGTCAGGCGAAGGGGTTACTCCACTAAAAGAAAAACTGGTTCTGCTGATTTATTATTTTCGACTGGTATCGGTTGATATCGCACATTCAGGGTGATTCTTAATAGAACTATTGTTCTCATTTCAAATGGACTGATTGGTTGGCTTCGGTTCACTTGATTGATTGATTGGAAGGTAAAATCCAAGTCATTATAACATAAAATATCATCCGTTCTGAGAGAAATTACTCAAGGTTCAAGAAAGGACTTTCAGTGTGTTTTTTTGATAGAAATAACATTATAACGGATGATACATTCTATTCTTGTTCAAACTCTAGAGGAAATTCGGGAATCATACCATCTCTGTAGATAACTTCTATAAAATTCATATATGTTTCTAAACATATTAATTCTAATTCATATAATTCTAAATTATTCATATGATAAAATTTGGTAGTCAATGTATTTTAAGAATTGTATATCCTATTATAATAGCTTATTTATGTGAAGTCCACTTTGTTTCTTCTAATTTATGTCATTCTAGCAGTATATTTGTAATATTTAGAAACCAGTCGGTCGCATCAAATTACCCATCTACGTAGTTCTTAGCTCTAGTTTCAAGATTTATGCATACCACCCCACACAGGCTAGGCCTCGGGGAGTTTCTTGTTTTATTCATTCTTCTAAAAAAATCTTATCATTTTGTTACATCATTATTACTGTACATTTCTATGTTTAGATGATAAGAGACTGATTTTCCTGTTATTGTACTAGTTTTTGGATGAATAAAATCTTTTTCATTTCATTTCTTTTTCAAAATGTTGTTGGAATTTGAAATTAATACCGTATTCTTGTAGATAACTTCTATAAAGTTTAGTGGAAACTTGGAAATGATACCATTTTCTTAAGTAAGAATGCTATCAAAAACTTCCCATACATGGAACACCTCCCCCCCCCCCCCGAGAAACCGTCCAGAAGCCGCCCCTGTCATCTGATTCCAATGAATGTTAAGTGTTGAAAGTTACAAAAAAGCTAAATGCCTTTTTCCTAATAGGGCGTAATGAGCGAACATATTTTGATAGGAAAAATGTCCTTGTTCCTTGTATCATTTACTTCAAGCATTTATTTGCCAAACTAGAACAGAGCTGTTTTCCGTACCTCATTAATGAAGGTCGAGAAAGATCATTTCCAAAGAGATCAGTGTTCGAGGCCCGAAGTGTACGAGTTTTTGGGCCACTCTGTATCTAGTAAAGGAAATTTTTCATGAAAAGATTGGTTCTGGATTTTTCTTCTGTATCCGCACGATATATTAAATTGCAAGCACTATATATATAGTGACTGGACTAATCTGGTAATCACAACTAAGATTGAAGGTGGCATTCTAGCCGCGGTTCACACTTCTGCCAGTTCACTCATTCGTAAAACTTCTTGTAACATATCCAACATTGAAACTGTACCTTAGAACAAGAACCAATAATTCTAAAATTTGAAATTTTGAGACAAGAGTATTTAAAAAATTGAATCAAAATTATCTACACTCTTATTGAAATGCTATTTTTTGTCATAAAATTATCTATTAGGCTATAACTAGTTTTACAATTAAGAGCATAACAATAATTCTTATGGTCTATTGTAAGGCTGAACCTATGCTGCTTCTTGCGGGGGATCAAGGTTTTGCTAAAATATTTTCATTTTCATACCATACGAGAATTTTATTTTATTAGAACTCTTTTGTGACAATTTTGCAGTATGTTTGCATCAATAGGATTCTGTGTTTCTCTTGAATAAATTCTGAATTATGATTATATTGGTTGAGGTTTGAAAAAACCCATTTGTTTACATTTTAAGCGCATCAAAGATGTTGGTAATCTTCAAGAGGTATATTTCATCATGAGTTCAATAATATTGATGCAATTCGCAATTTGCCACCTATTATGTGGCAAAGTTGTTTACTTCCGGCCCTAAGGCCAAAAATATATTGGCCTTGGATAACAGCTGATCGTTCCTGATCAAGCAAAATTCAATTTTCAATTTCAAGTTTTTTCAAGTTCTTTCAAGTTTTCAGTGTCTACCTCAAGTTTTCAGCTTGTCAAGTTCTCAATTTGTTAAGTATTCAGTTCGTCATGTTTCCACTTTTTAAATTGTTTAAAATTTCAAATTTTCTCAAAATTTTCATCCGTCAAGTTTTAGGTACGTGAAGTTATCAATTTGTCAAGCTCTCATTCAGTTAAGTTCTTAATTAATCAAGTTTTCAGTTCCTGAAGTTTTCAGTACACGGTACGTCAAGTTTCCACTTTGTCAAATTTTCAGTTCATAAAGTTTTCAGCATGTCAAGTTTTCAGTTTGTCAAGATCTTATTTGAATCAAGTTTTCAGAACGTGATGTTGTCAGTTTGTCAAGTTCTCATTTCGTCAGGTTTTCAATTCGCCAAATTTCCAGTTTGTTTTAGTCGTTTGGCCTTGAAGAATAGCGTTCACATCTCAGGCAAAATAGATTGCCGGCTCTCCAACGCTTCAAGTTCTCGACTTCGTATCCAGCTTGAAAACTGCGATTTTGAGCAGGCAAACCCACATTTTGAAATACAGTCGAACCTCTGTATAACGAATTCGATTATCCCGAGAAAAAATTCACTGCCGAGAGGTATTCGTTATTGAGAGGTTCTGTCAAGAAAACTGCCACGATCCTATGGATCTTAGAATATCGTATCTCGGCGGTAAATAAATGTATCGCGAACGTAGGTAGGGTACCTATTAGGCCAATATTATTATGGAAATTTGAAAATTAATGATGTTGAAAAAAACATGTTTTTTGAATATTTGTAGAACGTAATAAGTAAGTAAACTCACCAATTGCCAGATAATTTTTTAAAGCCTCTAGAACTTCTTGATCTAACGGATTCTTCTCCTCAGGTTCGTCACAGTCATAATCATCATCATAGTCAGTTCAAAGAATTGAATTGTGTGACAAAAGCAAGAATGGGAAAGTCCAGTCGTTCACCTGCCTGGTCTACAATAATGAGAAGCTCTTGGAATTCAATTTCCAGTAACTTGCATTCAATTTTCGACATGTGTTTTACCCTCTATTGACTGTCTACCACTCTATCTTCTTCCTACCTGAATTGCCATTATTTTTAGTCTATTGACCTTTCTGCTGAAATTGAAAATTCCTTGAAAATGACCGCCTGCTTCCTATACACACTACACTTTGTATGTTGAAGTCAAGAGAAAACTTTGTTGTTGAGAGGTCCGAAATTCGTTAAATAGAGGTAAATAAGCAGCAAAAACTCTAAAATGTCATGGGATTAGGTAAAAATTCGCTGTATAGAGGATTTCGTTAAGTGGAGGTTCGTTATAGAGAGGTTCGACTGTATATACTATCAGGCATCTTTTTTCATCCTGCCAGCTTCTCACACAGATCTTAAACGTGCTAACTATTTGTTTCTGTGCTAATGCTTCATTCATGTCGACGTTTCCGATACGTGAGGTATAGACCACAGACCAATGCTCTTCAAATATAAATATAAAGAGTTTGTGCTGAATCCTGAATGGTAGGTTCTACTATTCTAATTGAATAATTTGAAATCGCACTACTATGGTTCATGATGATTCACTTTATTATAGAATATTTGAGTTCTATCGATGCCCGCTTAGAAAGTTCACGATGTTATGTTGGCTCAGAAAGTTCACCATTCCATGTTGACAGATTCAACTTTACAATTCTTCTACAGTAGCTTTCATAGATACTATGTGGTTTATTCTAGCTGGTTTCTTTGCTGCAAACATTTGCATTATGAACATTGGAGCTTCATCGCTAATAGATTGTTAAACAATTTGATGGAAGTTTTTCTCCACATGAAAAAAGTTTTCTCCACATGAATAGTTTTTCGCCACATTCCACAGTTCAACCTGAGAATTGTCACTGCCTACCATGGATACTTCGAGCCTCCACTGTCCTATGGAATACTTCTTTGGGGGGGCTCAGGAAACTCTCTGCCGGTCCAGAGACTTAGGGCACAAAAGAGAATAATTCGGATTATATTTAGAAAGCCACCGAGATCCTCATGCCGTTCTCTCTTCCGATCAGCGGCAATAATGACTGTCCCTGCTCTTTATAAATATTACGTATCTATCTTTGCCTTCAAATACAAGACAAATTGGACAACAAGGTCAAATATCCATAGTCATAACACAAGATCCAGAGGTGCGTTGAGAATTGAGCCACACAGAACGACCTTTTACAAATCTAGCTCACAGCATATGGGTAACAAAGTATTTAATTCACTGCCGAACCACTTGGAAGAGGCTCAAACACTGACCGTTTTCAGGACAAGACTGAACATCTGGTTGATAGCCCAGTGTTCCTATAGTTGGCAATCCCTAATAAACTGATTAGAGAAAAACATAATATGACTGAAAAAATGTATTAAGAATCTATCGTGTTACTTTCGAGTGGAATGTTCATGTTTCCAGATTTTATTGTTTCTATATAAGTATGAGTTGTAACTGACATATTATTTATAAGTTTTCTAATATTATATTTTCACAACTTTTAAAATCGGTCTAGTCATTTTTGAGAAAATCGTGATAGAAATTTAACAAAATTCATTCTTCTCAGGAATATTACAGAGCTCCTGCAATTTTCCCAGAAATGAGACTCATGTCAGATGATAGGGCTTATAAATAGCTATCTAGGGTATAAATTTGAAGAAAATCGTTAGATCCGTTTTCGAGAAAACCGTGAAAACATGGTTTTTTAGCCATTATCCGCCATTTTTACCGCCATTTTGAATTGAATTTTATTGAATTTCTTATTGTCGGATCCTCATGATATAAGGACCTTAAGTTTGAAATTTCAAGTCAATCGATTAATTAGGAATGGAGTTATCGTGTTCACAGACACACACACACACACACACACACACACACACACACACACACACACACACAAAAGTCATGTTTTTGGACTCAGGGGACCTTGAAACGTATAGAAAACATGAAATTAGGGTACCTTAAATTTTTTTGAAAGCAATACTTTCCTTACCTATGGTAATAGGGCAAGGAAAGTAAAAATTTATCTAGTCTTACTTTGTAAATGAATGTTAAAATTTAAATGTACGTGACTATTGTCTATGCTTACCATTGTTTAGCCATGACAAGTAATAAATTAAATTGAATTGAAAATTGTAGAGTTGAGTCACATGAAATAAATGAGAACATGTTCGAACTAATGAAATTTTAATTTTTCCAACAGTAACATAAACAATTGATTATATAAACATGATAAACATAAATAGGCTAACTATAATATAAATATGTCAAGTGGAGTTTTAATACAACCATAATTCTTCATAATATTTCATCAAAATAAATAAAATTTCCTGTCATATTGAATGTGCTATCAGTTTGTAGCACTAACTGTAACTTCATCAATTCTCTTCAAAAACATAATGGTGTTTCGTGAAGAATGTAACAAAATAAATATTCATTGTTTATCAGAAGCAGTCTGTCTGAAAAAAAGCGTATGATTTCACTTAATAATAAGATATGTGATAAATATAGCTTTTATGTAGTAATCACAATAATACCAGGTGCTATCAGTTATTCTAGAATTTGCGAGCTCCAAATTACTATTTAACCTCATATAATAGCTGAAAATATTTGTACTTAAACTGGATAAACATACCGACTAACCTGTAAACCTATTGAGTACAACAATACCTGTAAACTAGTTAATGCATGTGTGCAATTATAATGTTAATCTTTATGTAATAAATAAGATCATGTTCGTTTTCATAAATTAGTGCTGCGCATCAAACCTCAAAGTAAATTTGTTTGTTTGTTTTAAAATTTTCCCAGAGACTCTAATCAGAGTAAAGGAATATAGTCAAAATATGACTGATTTCTACAACTTTAATTACAATTGAAATCTGGAATTAATTACTACGTCTAATAAAAAATAACAAATGGAAATCGAGCATGAAACATCGAGCTTACATCATCTGTAAAACAACGAGGCATGTACATCATTTCAATAGACATTTCAGTCAGTAGATAATCAGATCTATCTTGGAACAGGCTTTAAGCGTATGTTTATAGAAGAGAACATTAATAATTAATAACTTCACACTATGAATAGAGATGTTGTGTAATTTCTCCATGATGGTGAAATGGAAAAGATTTTGTCAGTTCCACATAGTTTATGTGGGACTGAAAACATATTTTTCATTCCACCAATTATGTAGAACTCCGTTTTGAGCGATTTTCGACGACACTACAGTCTAATTTTTGAATATTAGTTATTAATTAATTGCTATACTGATATCAATAATATTAGGGAAGTTTAAACAAACGATTCTAATAAGGCATTACTTGTTTAGAATTCTTCTATGAACGTCCAATACATTTTTGCAATACACTCTATATAGAATCCTCTCCATATGAAATACTGTACTTAATAATATATGACTACCACATTACCTAGCTTGTTCCAATCTATACTGTATCGAGAATGATTGTGTGTGATAAACTATTGATGCAGCAAAAAATGTTTGACTAGTTGCTAATAATTATCTGTGTTCATGATTATGTTGTTATAATAAAACTAATATTATGATAGTAGTGTTACTTGACATGGATGATATTACAGACTAACATTGTGAACAATCAATATTAACAGAACACATAACTGTAACAACTTAACAATAAAACACATTTACATTTTGAGGTTCTACATTTCTTGTAAAAAGGACATAAATATACAAGAAAATTAAAAATGGTAATTAGTCTTGAAGCTTTCAATCCAGAAAAGTTTAACCGTGAGATAGTGGAAACAGCTATATTCAATTGAAATATTCATTTTGATGATGTACTTATTGTATGAATAAATGAATAGCTTGTTATATGATTTTATTCCTGAAATCAGTTTGATGTTCATAAGTTTGTTCAGCGGTGGCTTCATTTGTTGGTACAAGGGATATAAATATTAGAAGGAGATGATTTATGATTTTGAAACTGATATCTTGTGAAGTATTGGGATTTCTGTGATTGAATCCAATTAAAATAAATTAATATTAATTTGGTGTTTCATTTTTTACTGCTTAATCGAGTTTTATAGTTATTAGAATTTTAGTTTCCTGGCCATTTCACTTTTCTCTGAGGCACACAGTATTAACACAGTTAGTGGAAAAGTACCAAAGGTACATTACCTATTAGGTAAATTTGATCTATTCAACAGTGAATTTTTGTTTTTCCACCTGTTTCGGGTTTTCAATAGAGTGAGAGGAGGGACTAGAGCTGATTGATTACTATAGTTTACCTCATATGTTAAGGAATTTAGAAACTTTAATATTAAAAAATATAAGAGTTGAGAGGAAATATTGTCAATTCTGGAACAAAATATTGGTGTTTTGCCTTAATACAGCACTGTTTTAACTGGGATACTCTTTCTGCTGAAGCTCTTTATAATATGGATAAAGCTCATACAACATATTTTGTTTTTGTAGGGAAATAAGCTTTTGAATTTTCAAGATTTGTGTTTCTGAAAACCCGAATTTAACATAATCAAATCATCACATTTCATTACCTACTTAAGCAACAACTTTATGTTCGCATCATCTTCAAAGTGTTTTAATATTTTTTTGAAAGTCTTATTGTGAATATTAGAAGTATACATCAATCCTTTTCCATTTAGCCATTTGCGAATGACCCCCTCATGAGCTTTTAATATTTTAAATAGAGTGTTTTAATATTTTTTTAAAAGTCTTATTGTGAATATTAGAAGTATACATCAATCCTTTTCCATTTAGCCATTTGTGGATGATCCCCGCATGAGCTTTTAGGCCTGTTCGTGGGAAGTTAAATGAATACGTGTGATGGTATGATCAAACGTCCATGCCTACCGGCAGGATTCGAACCCACGACTAGGCAGTCCTGGCAGACTGAAGGATGTAACCTATCAGTTGTAACCTATTCAGTAAAGCGTTTAAATTTCATGATGAGGAAAGAATTCCAAGTGTATAGTAACACAGAATTACAAATCCGATGCAGAAGCATTAAAAAGTTTAAATGTTTTTAATTTTTACATATTTTTAAAACCTATTTTAATAAGGAACTCTTAAAGAATTACAGCCACTCTTAAAGAATTACGTCGGTTCACTCTGCAAAAATTATGCACTTGGGAAAACCCAGTTCAATATAAATACATACTTCCTTATAATAATGAAAATTTTTCATATCACTCTGCGAAAATTATGCACTTGGGTAAACCCAGTTCAATATAAATACATACTGCCTTATAATAATAAAGAATTTTTCAAATTTAAAGCTACTTTTATCCTCACTGCCTTCAACAATTAACAATACTATAATATCGCATGCTTGTGGTCAATAATTATTATCACTAACTACTTACTAGAGTGATTTCAATTCTCAATAGTTCAATAATTACAAAAAAATTACACATCAATCATGGTTTGAATATTTGGATGAAGAGCAATAAACTTCAGATTTTTTGAATATCATATGCATTTTATAAAATAGGCTACTCAGATGAAATTAACAGACAACAATTTTTCTGTTACCCAAACTCACAAAATTGTATTTCCGGCTTATAATGTCGAAACATTATCTAAATCAAATGGAAAATTATTTCGAAAATAATGTTTCATAGTATATTATTTGAACTTTTTTCTCATCCAATAAATACTTCCAGACAGTTGAGTTTATCAAAATGAATAAAAAAGATCTTCTTAAAGAAGCATGCCGTATCACATAATTATCTAATAATTTTGAGATTATCTCATAATTATCAGATTCCCAAACTATGAATCTAAAGTTGATTTAATCAAATTCAAGTGAGAGAATGAATATTTATGATCATGAGAAAGATAAGACACTCTAAAGAGAAGTCCTAAACCTGCCGAATCAGGAATATTTTCATAAAAATTATACTCTGATTCAGAAGATTTTCCTCTGCAATTGTTTCAATAGAAATATTGGAAGAATACTTCAAGCTATTAGAATAATACTTTAGAGAGCTGGAGATATATGATAATATCTGAGGCACTAGGAAAACAGCTCTCACAATTTTATCTGTTTATCTGTAAAAACATAGTGGATTGAGTTTCTACTGTAGGACTGATTGAATTTCACCTACTAAAGGTTCAAAAATGTATGAAGAATGGAATAAAATAGCAGTTGTTTCACTAAAATATAGTGAAAATTGAAATGCAATTAAAATTATCACTGATTTCTAATCAAATCATACAATAAAATATCCTATGAAGTTGATGTGTATTTTCAGCTATTTTCCAATCTTCTAAAAGCCTTGATGGCTTTGTTTAGAGAACGTCAGTTATAACATGGTTGATCAAAGTTAATCCACCCAAATGATAATATGGAATATAAATCCTCAAAAGCGAAATAAATGAAATTGAAAAATGATTTGAAACTCAGTTTTTTGCCACAGGAAATGTTCATTCTTGATTACATGAATTTTAGCTCTAATAAAAATAAAAAAAAATCTAAAAAAAATCTTGTTGTCACAGTGAGTGATTAATCCATTTATTGTAAAAAACTGACTGCTAGTCGTTCTTTTTAATAGCAAAAGTGATTTAATAATAAGCAGTTCGTGATGGAAGACAACATTGGAAAAAAAGTGTTTTCATTTTTGAATCAAGAAATCTACAACATTGTAGTTATAATAAGTGAAGCGTTAAGAATTGATATTTTTAGTGCCTTTTCCTCGATTTCATAAAAATTCATCGTTCATTCTCTCAACTTATCAGACTTGTGCAATAAAAAGTGGAATTGAGTTACAGAATGTAATAAGTTACAGTAAGCGTCTGTTAATTTCTTGTAAACACTCAAATAAATGTATGACATTGCTAAAAATATTTTAAATATCACGATTTTATAAGTTATAATTAAAATTAGTAGCATCTACAATCCTATATTTATCAATGTAAATAATATATATCGGTGTGTATATATATATTTTTATATATTATGTATTAAAAAGTTGCTTAATCATCTAAACTCTATCACAGAAGTGTTATGTTATCGAAGAAATATTTAACAATTGCTAAGGAAGTCTAATACAAGGTTTGAACAATGAAGGAGACACATTTTTCTGTGTCTTAAGAATTACCTTGAGTTTTGTTCCTTCATCAATAAGCGACGATCATAACCAGATGTAATCATTGTTTTACACAAAATACAAGAAAAAAATTCCAGAGTTGAGAATTTTCGAAATTGAGATTGAAAATTATTGTTAATAAACAGAATTTCATAATTGCGAATAGTTTTCAAAGCTCGCCAATATATTCAACACTTTGATTGCTGTAATAGGAATTAGTTTCATTTTCATATTTGTAGACATTCTTATCAATATATTATTGCCATTATTGACGCTGAACACTTGACTATGCATTTTAATAAGCGTATTAAACATGTTCAGAATGTTGTACAAACACTGTCAATTCACATGATTGAGAAAGAATATTAATTATAAAATCAATATTAATGGGAATGAACCTGATGATCACATAATATGTCAAAAAACAGACCAAAGAGAACAATGTTAGAATCAGTAAGTTTGAAATAATCAATACCGGTATACATAGATCAACTTTAATGTAAAATTATTCTACCAATTATTATTCATGTCATTAAATCAGAATTTGACTTGAAGCTTCAAGAAAAATAAGACTTTATAATACATACCGTCAACAATGAATTATTATTTGATAATAATGTTATTAATATTTATTAAATATTTTAGAACGTTACAATATACTAATATTCTATGATCAAAGGAGTGAGATAAAATATCAAAACTTCATAGAATTAATCTTGAGAAATTAGTAAGCCGGCTTGAATGTGAAAAAAATTACAATATTTTTATAATATAATTTGAACTGGAATAGTATTTTGAAAATGGATATTATGAATCAATTATCTTTTAGAATTAATAGAATTAATTCATAGAATTAATCTTGAAAAATTAGTAAGCCGGCTTGAATGTGAAAAAAATTACAATATTTTTATAATATAATTTGAACTGGAATAGTATTTTGAAAATGGATATTATGAATCAATTATCTTTTCCATCTTGAAGTATCTTTTCTAAGGCATGATTTTTATTATCAGCTACAAATCGCCAATCTCTGTTGATTTTTATTATATTCTAGGCCTATATTATAGCCGGAAAATTTTTCTTCAGAACACCAAGTAATAAAGGAACAAGTCTCAAGTCACAACCTTAGAAAAATCTATTAATTACTTGAGTATCATTTGCTAAGGTTCACCTATTAATAAAATAGTAGAAAAATGATTTCTTAGCTACGAGCCTACCTCAAAATGTTATAATCATTCCCTAAAACTATTATTAGCTATTAATGATTTATTGTATGTGAGGGTGTGTGATGAGTTAAAATAAGTCATAATATTTTTATTTATTGTTTCGAATTCACTATAATACAGTCGAGCAAGATTACAATAATTATTATTATCATATTATTATATTTTCCAAAGTTATTGTGATAATTTTCTAAAAGAGCTCTACAATAGTTGGTTTGTTAAAATTCAAATATTATGATTATTAAAATTGAGTGACTGGGTGAAAAGTGTTGGCACCTTCTTTTTCTTTTGATAAAACTCGTATTTTTGAGATTCGTGTTCTTTCCACTGATGAAAGAAAGACTTCCACTGTAGTTTATAACTTTGTAGTAAGTATGTGAATAATAATAATTCAAAAGAGTGAATAGGTCGCGTCAATCCAGTCGAATTATGATTAGAATTCAGATATTTTTCAAGTAGTGATCATGAATAATATTTCCAATTGCATTGTTAGGTAATGATGAACTCTAGAAGTTACTGGAAGTGCATTGTGAATCATAAAAATTGAAATTTGCTGGTCGTAATCAATTGAAATTTATAATACGCACTACAATTTATACCTAATAGTATACTACATTATAGCTTGTTTTGTATTATTGCACTGATAAAAATAAGATAAATTGTATTTTTAACAATTGGTAAAATGATTATTTTAACAGATTTCAGTCATGACGCAGTATTCATGCGATAATTAGAAAATGGGAACCAACATCCAATTCAATAATGACTGAAATAACAAACGTATTTATTGAAAAACATATTCATGAGGCTTTGGATCGTATTTGTTCTTTTAACTTTCTATAATAATTTAGAAAGCTAATATCTCTCTTCTTATCGTACTAATGATATAATTGTCTCTTTTCTGTATAGGGCTACTTGTAATATAAATAGAAATAAAAATAAAAATCTCAGTACCCTTTTTTGAAATATTTCATCACAACATGTTTCACAGTCATGAAAATGGCATGAATGTTGAAACATGTTGTGATAAAATATTTCAAAAAAGAGTACTGAAATTTTTATTTTTATTTCTATTTAATGATATAATATCTGGCAGAACAATGTTTTCAATTTGATAGTGAGAATAATTATTGAAAAATAAAGGGAATTTGCATAGACTGAATTTCAATTTGAAAGTATTCAACTTAAAATGTATCAGATTATGATTTACGTTAGTTGAAAGACATGTTCAACTCTATTTGAACCGGTCTGCTTTGTCTGATTGAAACCAGATTGACCTTTGATTTCAAATTCATTCTTAGTTTGATTGATATTTTTAATTTCACTGACAATTCTTGAATAAATCTGACCAATTGTGAAAGTGAGAACAGCTGATAACTTTTGACTGAAATTGGAGCTCTACTTGAACTAGGGTATCTATCGTATAATCACAATATTATTTCATAAACGTTATTCAAGAGAGTCTTGAGAATTCTACTCTCTAGTAAAGGCTAAGTAGATTTTAATCGTTGCAAAACGTAATCTCACTTATTTCTAATGAGTAATGTTTAATAAATTGTAGTTCTACAGTAGTATTCATTTTTAAAACTATAGAAATCCGATTTTCTATAGAAAATTATTGACACATCAATGTGGTTGAACCATGAAAATTTTATATTTTTATCCTGAAAAGCATGAAACACGCACATTAATGTCGCATGTTATTTATAATTTATTTCATCTTCCTTACAATACTGTAATATGTTAATATGGTCTCTTGAACCTCAGTCAAATACAGAATTGAGTGTCATTAGGACAAATTAGATTACAGACAATGATAGGATTATTATCTTTAGCGTTTATTATTATTTTGATTCACCTTATCTTTATAAGGCTATGAGTGTAAATTCAAAGCTGAAAGCATTTTATACGAATAAATAAAGTATCACTACGATGAATGAATTCTAATATTGTAATAATAGTCTAGTTCCATATGAATTCTAATAATCTGGCCTCAAAATTACGTTTTGTTAAATTTTCTTTCTCTTTTCGAATATAATTGTTGATTTAAGTAGCTTTTTAAAAAGTAATCTAATGAACTATAATAGTGTAAATGCTTATTGATTCTTTTATGTTTTAAATCGAATGACCATTTTGAGAAATTCAACTATGATGCAAAACTATTGTACAATGATTATAATTGCGTTGAAAAATGTATTTAACAGTCAATGTTAATAAAGCATTTAGAGGAAATTGAGTTATTTGTAGCTTGAAAAAATAAAATTTTCAATCTACAGTGATCTATAATATCTGGTTGAAACTTATCAAACATGTAAAGATTCTCTAATTAAAAGATGGATAGAATAATTAGGTAAGTGATAAAAGTTGACTGTATAACATTAAATACATTATTGTGAATTTTAATTCAATACTCAAGATTCACAGAGTCCTGAAAAAGCTAAAAAAGTTAAATGAGATGAAAAAATGATTTATTATTTTATTTTCAATATTATGAATGGCTTTATCAACTGTACCACTTAAAAATGAATTCGAAGACTTCTGATTGGGATGCAGAGTTGTAGAAACTGACCCAATAAGTCAATTTGTGATTAATTAATTGTAAAATTTGTTAAAGTGGAATGCAGCTATTCGGAATGATTTTTTTTAATACCTAAACTTATTAATTATGACCGGTCTTGATAATAATCTACAATAATTAGCTTAAATACTGTGGAATAATTTCCAAAAACTGTCAACAAGCTAAGGCTATAATCAGCTAATAACGTTTTTATAATCAACATTATTCTTTCTGGTACCGTAGTTATATTAAAGTGAGTTTCATGAACTTATTTCAAGGTTCAGCGGTAAAGTTAGTCTTTAGTCAACTTCGCCTAATAAATATCATTTCATAAACTTATGAATGCTTCCTTATTCCTCAAAAATATTAATTGATATAGCTGAGAGTCTTGAAGAGGAAGATTGGGTCTAGAATGATTTGAATTTCTCTGTCGAAAAAATAATTTTTCAGGCTTATTTCAAGATCAAGAGTTCAATTGGAGATAGTAGAATATAAGTGATACTATAGAATAGTTACTGGAATATATACAACTACTGGGAGTTTGTTCAGTGAAAGTTCAAACCAAATCTGAACAGTTGGTGAATAATGTGATACGATCTCAGTTATAATCACAAGCTGTCCCAATCTAGTTGGAAGTCACACTTTACAAACGGTCCTCGGTAGAGCATATTGAATCACTAATAATTATAGTGTTGATTTCATTTATCAATATGTAATTTCTTATTCAATTCACCGATATACAGTTTTTATTTTTGAAAATTCGCAAAGAATTATCTAATAATAAGTATTACTGATTGTAGTTTTGATTGTATTATCTGATAATTTCTCCGTGAATTTTACAAAATAGTGACTGTATGTCGGTGGATAGGTGATAATAATTTACACATCGCAGCTTCTAATGAATAGCGAAATTCACATATTGTATAATATTGAAAGAATATTGGGAGGCTAAGAGGCTACAGTTTCAAAGCTAGGTCATTGAGGCTGTACAAAGGCTAAAAATAAAATTTCCACTAGTGATATTTTTCGAAGTTTTTGATTTTTATATCATCAAGCTATCATAATTAAAAAGTTTTCTCAGGAAAACATTTTTTTGAGATATGAGCGCCTAAAGTTTAATTTTTTATGACAAAACATTTCAAATTCGGTGACAATTTTTGCGACAGAACCTTTCAAATTCAGTAAGAGATAAATCCATGAGATTTGAAGGATATATTCTACATGGTATTGTTGATTGAATAGAACAATTATTTTTCCGAAAATAACAATTTTTGAGAAAGTTATTCAATTTACCAAAAAATAACTCAACTAAAAGTTGTTTTTGTTCATTTTTATTAAATTGAATAACTTTCTCAAAAATTGATATTTTCAAAAAAGTTTTGTTTTATTAAACAACAATAACATAAAGAATTTATCCTCCAAATCTCATGGATTTATCTCTTACTGAATTTGAAAATGTTCTAAAAATTTAAACTTTAGGCGATCATATCTCAAAAAGTAATGATCGGAAAAAATGTTTTCTCCAGAAATCTTTTTTATTACGATAGCTTGATGATATACAAATCGAAAAACTCTGAAAAATATCACAAGTAGAAAGTTAATTTTTAGCCTTTGCACAGCCTAAGTAATTCTTCTATCAAGATACGGAAGATGAACATTCTAAGCCCAAAAAAATGGAAAGAAAAAATAATCCTTCCATCAAGATGTGGAAGATGAACATTCTAAGCCCAAAAAATTGGAAAGAAAAAATAATTCTTCCATCAAGATGTGGAAGATGAACGTTCTAAGCCCAAAAAAATTGGAAAAAATTATCCTTCCATCAAGATGGGGAAGATGAACATTCTAAGCCCAAAAAATTGGAAATAAAAAATTCTCAGCAATGTGTTGGCTACTTCAAATCAAATTGAATCAAAATAAATGTCGTGATTTTGATTCAAATTTGTTTGGAGTAAGATGATTGAATATTCTCAGCAACGTTTTTCGAATCAAAATCACCTTATACGACATTAAAATGATTTTGATTCGATTGTGAAAAATATGATAAAATTCTGAGTAATGTACTTGAATAGGCACTGAAGTTTTCTGGAGCTGCAACGATGTTCTCCAGTTTTCCATTGGAATGGAGCAAATGGTAAAATGGAGCAATAATCCAATAGCAGAAAGCAAAGCAGCTTTTCTACTGCAAACACCAATGAGAATAAGTATCAAGCAGTAGTTATCAGTTACGATGAAGTGGTGTCCTGAGATCCCCCATTCCGGAGGCCGGCCCTAACCTCGGGAGGCACTCTCTTGCGGAAGCAATCGTCCAGGAAATTGGCCATGGACCGGTAAAGGTGTCTCTTCACGCCACTCAAGTTGTGACTCTCATCCGGGTAAATCTGATGACAAATTGATTTCGATATGAGCATAGACAATCCATGTGGATAATGTGTTCCTATTGCCTTTGTAGTCCAGTCAATATAGACATAAAAAAGGGGGTGTGCTTGCAATTTATATTGTAGTTCTGATTCTTTAATATATTATTTGGGTACATAAGAGAAGTCCAGAACCAATTTCTTCATGCAAAATTTCCTTGTGCTAGATACAGGTTGGCCCAAAAACCTCGTATTTTCGGCTCATTTTCCAGTTTTCAGCTATTTCTGCCAAATTTCGTAATCAGACAGAAAAATTTGCTTTCGTATTTTTTCTAGAATATGAAATTCTGAATAAAATGAGATCTTTCGGATTTCTTTATCTCCAATGAGTACTGAGTTATGATTTTTCAAAAATGAGTGAAATTTGAAGAAAAAAATCAATTTTGATGAATTTTAGTTTTTGATCAACAATATCTTCCGATTGTTACCATTTAGATGTATAATTCACAATTCCTCTGGGCGTATTTTTGTGCTCTACAATCTGAGATCAGGTAGAGCGCTCTATCTCATATAGATTTCTAGGTACACCTGACAACAATGCTCCTTGTATTGTTAAAAACACCTAATTTTCAGCTTCAACCAACATCACCAACTACATAGTCTTCACATTGATATTTCACACAATGACATAAGTTCATAAGATTATGTTCTATGAGAATCATCCGTTAGATGCACTTCATTTCAGTATTTCCTAGTGGAGAGGAACGCTTAAGGACACCTTCAAGGATCAAAATTTCAAACACTTATAACTTCTGACACAATGCTCAGATTCCATCGTACTACACTTCATTCTTCTCGGCTCGTCAAGGCGGTCCAAAATCATGCATCATAAGTCAAATTCGGTCGAAAAGTGGGAAATTTATTGTTGAGTGTACTAAAGCCCATATTCCAATATACAAAAAATGGCCAATTTATATATTAAAAAAATCCAATATTAAAAAATCAGAGCTACAATATAAATTGCATGCACCAATGTATATAGTGACTGGACTATTGATTATAATGATTTATTATCAAAGAAACCTACTAATTCCTATGTTAAACTTTGTTACATAGTAGTAAGTTCTAATTGCTTTGTTTGGGATGTATTTGTTTGTTTCTTATTTGAATTAAGAAAAAATATTTAAAGAATTAGTATCTACGTCACAAGGACGGGAAGGAACCTTTTGCAGGCGAGAATGATGTTTCTAGTCGAGGCATTAGCTGAGACTAGAACTTCATTCGAGCACTGCAAAAGACATTCACGTCCAAGTAGCATATACTATTTTTTGTCATAATAATCTCAAGAAAAATAATTGAGAAATAGAAAAAATTCCCTGCCTTTGCTGAAGTTATTACATGTATTCCTTAGACCAGTTATAGAATAGATACGCTGGGAAGTCTAGCCTCTGAAGCCAACCTTTACTGCCCAATCCACCTACCTTGACGTCACAACAGTGACGTCACGCATCGTATGGAAAACTTTCAGATTGTGTCTATTTCAGATTCATGGTGCTTTTAGGTTATTTCTAGCTACGGGCAAAAACGATATCGCTTAAGCTATAATGTGTTATGTGATATCGGCTTCAAAGTTATAATGTGTTTTGAAAATAATAAGGTACGGTAGCCTACAAAACTAATTTATTGTCATGCTGCAATGAGTTCACTTGCATCATAACCAAGATGATAATATTACAGTTACAACTTACAATAGTTATGTGTATAAATTTCAACATACGCATGAAAAGATATTGCACTTTTTTCATAAAAATTTCAGTGCAATTATATGCTGCACAGGAGATTACCATTTTCATAAATAATAATTACATAAATACAGTAAATAACAATCTGCCATGGAAAACAAGCTATGTTTAACAACAATGTAAGTTAAACACCACAAACACTTACACAACAAACTCAAAAAAGTTTTCTATAATTTCTATACAATGCGTGACGTCACTGTTGTGACGTCAAGATGGGTGGATTTGGCAGTAGATGTTGGCTTCATCGACTTTCAGTATGAAAATACAATGGGCCGTGTCTATTCTATAACTGGTCTAAGATGTATTCTATAAACATAACCTAGTTTGGAAATTCCGAATCAGGAATTTCTTGATTGTAGTTGACAAAACTCACTAAATGGCGGTTTTTTTTGTAGCAGTTTTGCTGTTCCTATTTCGGAACTAGGAAACATACTCGACTGTAAAGAAAACATATGGTTTCATTACAGTAGAGTATGCTGTAATGAGAATCAAATGTTTATTTGTTCTGCAAACAGCTGTTTACCGGATTTATTTCATGCATGGAAAACAGCTGAGATTGAATTACTATGACAAAAAATAATTTATTCGAATATCCAATAAAAGCTATAGGTATATGAATAGTACTAAGGACCTCGGCTACTTCAAATATTGACCAAAGAACTAAATAACAGAAGGAAAGTCGTTGAGTGAAACTGTCCAAAAAATAGTGCCCATGCGGGAAATCGAACCCGTTACTCCTGAGTTGCTGAGCGGCTTTCCTCTTTGCCGGCTGTGAGGTACCGGGTTCGATTCCCAGTCAGAGCACAGTTTTTTGAACAGTTTTACTAGAAAAATTCCATTCTGTTATCTAGCTCTTTGGTTAATATTTGCAGTAGCAGAAGTTCTTAGTTCTCTTTATATAGCTTTCATTGGATATTCGAATAAATTATTATTATTATATTCAAGCTGTTGATCATTGCAATTTTTCGTAAATCTCCATTGAAATACATAAATTATATAGTATACACAAATTCTCACAATATTCTTTAAAATTAACGATACTATCAATAAGAAAAGGATGAATTCGTTTCTCAGATTTGATGACACACTCACAGCTCTTTTACTCCAATATTTTTTATTTCTCTTGCTATGTTTATCTTCAATGCCTTCAGTGTTTAGGTCGATCTGTTTCATAATAAACTCTTTTTCGGTTATGCCACAGAAAAAAAAACCTTCACGAGATGAAGTATTTTTATAGTGTATTATTTACTAGCTTCAAGGTAGAATTTGGATTCTTGGTTCCATTGAGAGCTCACTTGAGGGAGAAAACAAGAATGCATCATTATTGTAAAATACGGAATTAATTATGTCTATTAAAAAAATTCACAACCACAACTAAATAACTAACGTTTTGTTGAGAGAATTCATTTTATTATGCCTACACAGAATATACCGCATTCTATTGGTTTTGCATTTTTAATGTTAATTTTTAATAATTTTATTATACTGCCTATCGTAGCAGGATTTATTGTAATGTTCGTGTTTTGATCATTTGTTCTGTTAATCAAGAATGTATTATATATCTGATTAGGATAGCAACTCCCATTTGTATGAGCATTAACTTGCTCAAGAACAAATAATTCAACTATTTTATTTGATTTGAATTAGTTTGCCGTATTCTCAGATTCTGGTTCAACTCAGAGCTCGCTTCAGAAAATGAACTAGAAAGAATAATTTATTGTGAAATGTCGAGCTGATGATGTTAATTAACATCTCACTTTAGTATATCTGCCCTACTAAGAAAAAAGGCAGTATCTAAAAAAATTTCACAAAATGAGTTATATATATAAAAATTCTCAGCTCAACGAGCTCTATCTATTGAACTAAACAAGAACGCAGTATTTCCTTTCGTTTAAGAAATAATGACATAAAAACGCAGTATCTACATGACATTACTACATGTACTCTTTTCCAAAAAAGCTTTCTGTTTCTGGGCCCCAAGTTTTATAATATTCTGCCACCTGACATGAAAAGTATAAATACTTATAGAAAGTTCAAATCGAAATTGAGGCCTTGGCTTTTTGAATATCTTCCAGATGATGTTGAGCAATGGTTTACTGTCTTGAGATGAGCCCACATGGACCAGCACTTTGAAATTATCAATTTCAGATTTTTTCTTTCCTATTTATTAATTTCAATTATCGAATTAAATTTGTTTCATCTTGATCTATTGTTCAGTTGACCAATATCTGAGTCTTGCCCTGTTAATTAATTATTGTGTGTGTGTGTGTGTGAAAGAGAGTGAGTGTGTGTGCGTTTGTTATTTGCAACTAAAATCTATTATTGACTCCTACTTGCACTCAAGTGTTATTATTTACCACTTTGCAAGTAGTAATTTGTTTCACTTGCCCTAATCATCATTTGTTTCTAATATTTTACTTAGTTAGGCTAATTGCAAAAAGATCAAAATCTTATTTTACTGTACGTGGTTATAATTCTATGTATTTTCTGATATTATGCAGTTGTAAATTTATTTGAACTACTACATTTTTTTTAAGTTGATATGTAAAACTTTTTTGTTGTTATGAGCAAGTGAAATAAAAATATTCCATTCTATTCTATTCTATTCATTTCTTTTTTTACTAAGCAAAAACGCAGTATTTTCAATGTACTAAGGAAGAACGCAGTATCTACAGCTCAGATACTGCGTTCTTCCTTAGGAACATCACTTACTGCGTTCTTGCTTAGTATATTAGAGGGGACCATATGATATTTGCAGTAGCTGACAGTGTGTAACACAATTTAACCTATAAAGAAAAGATTCATCAGTGATAAGGTTTGCCTTTCTCTATGATATAATCATATCTATTCTGTTTCAACAAAAATTAATTGACTGTACTGCATTTTTTACAATGTGTTGGTATAATTTTGATGGTTTATACTAAGGAAAAACGAAGTACTGCATTTTTACTAAAGTATTGGAATGAAATGTTGGTGGTTTATACTAGAGAAAAACGCAGTACTGCATTTTTACTAAAGTATTGGAATGAAATGTTGGTGGTTTATACTAGAGAAAAACGCAGTACTGCATTTTTACTAAAGTATTGGAATGAATGTTGGTGGTTTATACTAGAGAAAAACGCAGTACTGCATTTTTACTAAAGTATTGAATGAAATGTTGGTGGTTTATACTAGAGAAAAACGCAGTACTGCATTTTTACTAAAGTATTGGAATGAATGTTGGTGGTTTATACTAGAGAAAAACGCAGTACTGCATTTTTACTAAAGTATTGGAATGAAATGTTGGTGGTTTATACTAGAGAAAAACGCAGTACTGCATTTTTACTAAAGTATTGGAATGAAATGTTGGTGGTTTATACTAGAGAAAAACGCAGTACTGCATTTTTACTAAAGTATTGGAATGAAATGTTGGTGGTTTATACTAGAGAAAAACGCAGTACTGCATTTTTACTAAAGTATTGGAATGAAATGTTGGTGGTTTATACTAGAGAAAAACGCAGTACTGCATTTTTACTAAAGTATTGGAATGAAATGTTGGTGGTTATACTAGAGAAAAACGCAGTACTGCATTTTTACTAAAGTATTGGAATGAAATGTTGGTGGTTTATACTAGAGAAAAACGCAGTACTGCATTTTTACTAAAGTATTGGAATGAAATGTTGGTGGTTTATACTAGAGAAAAACGCAGTTCTGCATTTTTACTAAAGTATTGGAATGAAATGTTGGTGGTTTATACTAGAGAAAAACGCAGTACTGCATTTTTGCTTAGCCCACTTGTGATTAAGGAGATGCTATTGCCCGGTAAAAACGCAGTATCTGCTTCTCAAATGCCCTAACATATTTTTTGTGGATTTTTACTTCTATATACATCCACAGTATAAGGTAAAACCTATTTCAGTTATTTCAAACACAATTCAAACTTTGACCTCATTTTTCTCAGTTTGGTTACTTCAGTAGATACTGCGTTCTTGTTTAGTGGGGCAGATATTGAAAGCAATCCTTTTATTGTGTTCTACCATGAAGAAAATATAGTATTATGCTATATTTTCTCTTTGGTTCTACAGAGTGTATATTGAGAATATTTTTTTATATTGAGGATGTGTTTACCTGTTGCCTGTAGATAACTCCAGCCTGAGAGAGTGCCCTGGAGAGCAACATTGATTGTTGTAGATGCACATTGTCATCAGCTGTGCCGTGCACTAGGTAGAACATTTTATCACGAAAACCATCCACCTGCTTTCTAAGGTCCGACTCCTCATAGCCCTTGTAATTGCCAGTTACATTTGGTATACCCATATAACGCTCGGT
The DNA here is from genome assembly GCF_014356525.2 of Nilaparvata lugens. NCBI lineage: Eukaryota > Metazoa > Arthropoda > Insecta > Hemiptera > Delphacidae > Nilaparvata > Nilaparvata lugens. The sequence continues at coordinate 7,549,595 of NC_052518.1, forward strand.
GTATGCAGAATCTGAAACAAATTAAATAAATATATAGATAAAATGTTTATTTTACAAAAAAACTAAAACTACAACATCAATTACACAAAATATTAGATAAATTACAATATTACATACAATAGTTAGTTACAAAAATTCTTATAATGTGTCCTCTACTTGTTTAGTTTTTTCTGTGTGGAAATTGACCTACTCCACTATGGCGTACCATGTTCTAGAGTAGGTTTGGTTAGTTTTTTTGTGCGTATTATTAATAAGTTAGTGTTTAGTAAGTCATTAGGTGGTTAGTTGTTGTTTGAAATAATGTTTTCTATGTTCTGTCTTCCTTTGCTCATCAACCAATTGTGTAACATTGTTTTGAACTTTCTAGGATGATTAATCTGTTTAAAGTTTGCAGGAAGTAGATTATATAATTTTGGTGCTAAATGATTGAAATGGCTCTGGTATAGAGCCTTCCTTGCAACACTGGTGATGAGAAGATTCCTGTATCTGGTGTTGTGGTTGTGGGTTCTGGTTTGAAATGTTGTTGGGTTCTTGTGTAATCTGCATAGTATCTCCTTGCAGTAAAGCTGTCTTGGATCCATCACGTCAAACTCATTGAATAGCTGGTCTGATGAATAGCGTGGAGGCTTATGGTTGATGACCCTCATGATCAGCTTCTGTACCCTGAGGAGCGGTTCGATGTGCAAGAAGCTTGCACCTCCCCATCCCACAATCCCATATTGATCAATAAATTGATCAATAAATCATAGCAAATAAAAGAAAAATGTGTTTCTTAAAATCAGAAAAGATCAAAATCTAAAAATGAAGTAAAATAATGAACTCAACTTGTTGGCAACATTGCAAAGTGAGATCCACTTTATACTGTAAGCTTTCCTAGTAAATGATAAAATAAGTGCCTCCCATTTAAAAAATGCAGATATTTGAAAGTGAATCTTACCCTATATATAACTATCTATATAATTCAAATGAAGCTGTGTTGACCTATATATTATTCCCACAAGGTATTCTTCATTTTCAATAGAAGAGTTTAAAATTAATGAGCTGTTTCTAAGAGATTATCGTTAAAATTTTTGTTGAAATTAGTTCACTTAAAATGAATAAAACGGGACTTTCACCCGTCTGTCTGTATACGTCCGTCTGTTACTGGGTGTGTGTGTGTGTGTGTGTGTGGTGTGTGTGTGTGTGTGTGTGGTGTGTGTGTGTGTGTGTTGGCCAGAATAATTATGTAGCAATCTGAACCCAAGGGGGAAACTGAGAACACGATACTGCGCTATTAGACAGTTCTGCCTGCGCGAAGAATCACTTCTGAGTCACATTCACTTTCTGCTTAATATGTTATAAATAATTAGCTACACACAGCATATTTCAACATCGAAATGGAAATCTCAATAGTTTCATCGCTTCAAACATGAACCGTGAATGATAAAACTCAACCACTTCCCAATTATTGCAATCCATCTCTGCTGAATATGTTATAACCCGTACAAATTTACTTTTAACTTGAAGGAATATGCAGCGCAGAGAAATGGAGGGAGATCAGCCAATTACAGTGAATAATAGAGACATAGGTAGAAGCGCAGTTGCCAATTTGTCAGTCGTCTGACTGCTTCCAGACAGGAAACTTCGCATGTGTAGCATGAGCACATGCACAGTCACTAGAAGTAGGAGAACGCTGGCCGCTTCAAAACGGCAACATCGCGCCTCTGTATCCCTCCCGCTGTACGCCTTCTCTGCTGCGCATGTCCATCCCAAGTAGAAAGTAATTCTGCACAGCGTATAATTATTCTCTACTGTACATCAACAGAAAACGTCAACATCAAAACGCAAATCTCTATATTGTTTTCCCACTTAAAACATATACTTTATGTGATAAGACTCACCATATAACTTCCATGATGTGACTGGAGCAACAGATATGCCACAATGAAAGACATCTTGGTTTGGATGAGAGAGCAGTTTTCCCGCCACATAACCGCCATAACTCCAACCCCACACCGCCACCCGTCGCTTGTCTATGAAGTGTAGAGTGTCTACCAGGTATCTATAAATAATTTAAGAAGTTCTGATTAAAAAGGGGTTTGTTACTCTATAGCTTTATACTACAGTATCAATATTCAATCATCAAAAATAATTAAACATGATACTTAAATTTTCTTCGCATAAATAACATAGTCAACAGTTGATAATACACTAAGTTCCACTCGTAATGTATCTCTATTGAAATAATATAATAATATAATAAATAATAATAATAATAATAATATAATAATAATAAAATATAATAATAATAATAATAATATCTCTATCTTGGAAGAAAAATTCCATACATTCATTCAATTATTTATTTATCCATGCAATATTACAGTAGACTGATGAATTTGCAGTTTAGTATGATGTATAGAATCTTAACAATGGTTTGTCAGCTGAAATAAGCAATAGCAATCAATCAATAATCTTATTTATTCCACAATACAGTAAGTACGAAGATGATAATTAATATAAAATATAAAATACAAATAATTAAGTACTTAAATCAGGGTTTCATATTATAGATTACGGGATGAGCCTACATGGGCACTGTGGCCTGTGCGTGGATCGAAATAGAATGAATGAATGAATTTATTTTGCCAAAAACAAACTACAAAAAAGCTTTACAAAAAATAAATATAAATATAAATGCTACTGCACTTAAACCAAGATATATACATTTATTTAATCAGATATAATAACAAAATGATATCCTTTATATTATAAATAATAGTTATAAAATGAAGATTTAATTTATGTTCACATGCATAAGTACTGTAGGTGAGGCAAAAACACCGGCAAAAGGAAGATTCCTTGTGCGCCAGTGTGAGTCGTAAATCAGCTTAATCAGGGATGTAATATATAAACTTGAATTTAGCGTATGAAGTGTTCGAAAATATAATTTATAATATGAAATTGATTATTGTATAAAAGTCAACGATTGGAAATAATTCAAGTTCAGCCATGCCTCTATGGCTCTTTTTCTGTGTTTATTATTTCGGAAATTATTAAGACGAAATTCACTTTCTAGTATATTTATAGATATAGAATTTACATATTCTATTCTAGAATAGAACTATAACATGATAATATATAGCTTCAGCTTTGTTTATTAAAACTATTTATTTGACTCAAAGGAGTGTACTAGATATTTTACTGGTGTTGTGTGTGATTCCTCTGGGTATTGTCATGAACAACATATATTTAGAGAACTAACTCAAGATACAAAAAGTGACTATGCTAATGCCCCTAATCCACAACCCAAATCCAACGAGCAGTCTCATAAGACAATGAATTTCTTGTGGCATACTCAAGCTGCTTGCTTTCTATTGGTTCTGAGCAGTGAAAGTGAAATGGCGACTAATCTACCCATTGACGAATCAGAATGCTTTTTTGTTTTCGAGGCGTGGACTACTGTAATTCAGTCTCTCCTACATCTATTTCATGTTATTAAATAGACCTGTTTAAACTTTCTATTATAATGCAATAAATTTTATTAAAAGGAAGTCGATAGCTTTATAACCAAAATGTCCTATGAACCTGAATTTTTCAGTCAATTCAAGAAGTATGAAAATAACGATCATTGGGTGAAATTGGGACGTTTAATTCCTTTCTACCACTCAACTCCTTATGTCAAGTTATGACTATTAATTTTTATTTTCAATGTATTTCCCCGTTTGTGTGCGTCCTTCAAACTTGAGTTCATGAGCCTGAGACTATCAGAAAACACCATAACACCATTCTTACACCACAACCATAACTGTTTTAATCATCAGCCTTTTCCATTGTTGTTTCCTTCAAAATTTCCTTTAAATTGTATGTCAAGGTTTGTTCTTGTCTTGCAAGTTCAAGAGAATATATTCAGATTGGAGAAAAATACTTTTTCCTAGAGTTACCTTGAAAAGTGACCATTCCTGCACTGATTACAGAACGCAAAGAATCACTTTTCCGCTCTAGTGCGCAAAGTATTACTTTGAGTATTCTTAATAATTTGCGTATTATCTTGCAGCTATCCCAATCAGATGTTGACATTGTTGGCATGTATTTTGAATGCGAATTTGTTCTATCTATATTTTTTCTGATTTTCAAATGAATTAAAATGAGAACTCATTGAATTATACATTTTGAATATTATTAATTATTCATTATTTCAAATAATTTTTTCCCATTCATGAATTGATTGGTTGAAAAATTATTTAGAATTTAAGATTTACTCAAAATTATTCAAATTTTCAAATCAATTGGATTAATTTAATTCTTAATTTGAATAAATTATCGATTATTAATTTTCAATAGGATTTTCAAGTTTAAATAAATTAAAGTTGTTATTAATAACAAAATTATACAGACAAACATTTGATGGATTTCAGCCATCATTTTACCAATAATCAACCACTTCTCATATTCAATGGTAACTGTAGGAAAAATTTAATGTGAAATACGTGCGCAAAGTTCCTCTGCTCCACTCAAGAAACCATTCCGCCCTCGCCTACGGCTCCTGCGTAAACGTTTCTTTCGGTGCAGCAAACTGTCACTAGTTGCACAAATAACTATTTCCCCCAGGAAACTCATTACAGTTAGTTGTAGGTTTTAACTTACTCAGTGACTTCTAATTGATCGTTGACCTCAACTGTTCCCAGTTGATGGTAGATCTGGTGAAGCAGTGAGTATCCTTGTCCAGCTGAGCCTCTTCCATCAATCTGCGCCACTATATAATCTCTGAAAAAAATTATCAACTTATTAGCATTTCTTATGTGCACAGTTAACCTTCTGTAACGAACTAATCAACTTATTCCTCAGATGTTGCGCTTTTATCTTACACAGCTATACAATCAATTTGTAATAGTCTCAACTTGGTAGTTGTGATTTATTTATTAAATTTACTGTTGATCTTGGCAAAGCAAGGGAAGTATGACTTCCGGAATCGGTGTTATAGTGAGTGAGGTTCACGTTATAATGGTAGTGTTCGATTGGCAATGGTATTTGGCAACGCTATCTCTTTCTCGCTTTGCAAGATTGTCTTTCAACAATATAGAATTATTCATTAATTAACAAAATATTTCATCTTAATTATGAAAATTCATCATGAAATTATTGAAAAATATAATTTCTTGCTCAATAAAATATAATTGATTTTTTTAAACGAGAATGAACAGTATTTATATTACATCAATAAACCTGTATCACCTATCGTCTATAGAAGGCACTGTCAAGACAGAGGATCGGCAACGTTCTTCTCCTATCTTTCTCCACTGCCATTATAACGAGAGCCTCACTATATGCATGACAACTTGGACTCACAGTGATGGTCCAACCAAACGGCTTTTCCAGCAAATCGAATGGAATAATTTCGTTCACTCACCATACAAACCTGACTTGGTCACTCGTAACTCAAGAAATGACCTTGGAGGAAGAATCTGTAGACTAACGAGGAGCTCAAATCAATGTCATAGCGATAGCCCACTAATTAAGCGGCAGAATTTCATGGAGAGGGTTTTAGTAGGGTGGTCCACTGGTATGAAAAATGCTTCAACCTTTTCGGCAATTATATTGAAAAATAATTATGACTGTAGCTTTTGATCAGAAGATTATTTTGATATATTAATTCTTCTTCTATTTTTAATTAATTTCAACCCTACCCTAAGTTAGGTTGCTAGCATAGTCTCTATTTTTACTCATCATACTTATTCTGTTTAAAACAAAAATAATTGAAGATATTGCTCTTTGATGGCATCACCTACATAGAAATTTCTCGGTAGTGTCTTTCTCAGTAAATTTATTTATTTATTCATTCATTTGAGAATTTACATATTTGAGTGCACCAGGAATTGAATCCTATTATTTTCCTCATAACGCACATTAATGATATTATATGTAGAATATATATTATTGTAAGTACATAATTGTACTAATTTCAAAGAATCTGTTTTCTTTTTTGTTTGTACTTTAGTTTACTCTGTTTACTGAGAGATAAAATCTATTTATTACCAATCGGAGGTTGAAAAACGATGCCCCTCGCATTATTCATGCATGGATAATACATTTATAGCACAATGAAGATCATCTTTTTTTGTGGAAATTTTGCAGCATTGTTGGCAGCGTGGGATACTCTGTGGAATAGTCTATCCAATTTCAGACAAACTATATTCTCTCACTATTATTTCGAATATCAAAAATTCAATTGCTTAAACTCCTGGGACAAGATGTTGTATTTAAGAAGTGTTTTTCCGGATAATACATTTATAGCACAATCAAGATAATCTTTTTCTGTGGAGATGTTGCAGCATTGTTGACAGCGTGGGATACTCTGTTCAATTTTAGACAAACAATATTCTCTCACTATAATATCAAATATCATAGAAAAATTCAATCGCTTAAACCCCTGGGACAAGATGTTGTATTTTAGAAGTGTTTTTCCGGATAATACATTTATAGCACAATCAAGATAATCTTTTTCTGTGGAGATGTTGCAGCATTGTTGACAGCGTGGGATACTCTGTGGGATAGTCTGTTCAATTTTAGACAAACAATATTCTCTCACTATAATATCAAATATCATAGAAAAATTCAATCGCTTAAACCCCTGGGACAAGATGTTGTATTTTAGAAGTGTTTTTCCGGATAGTTAGCCTACGATTTGAAAATCGTATCAGTTTCAAATACGTCGTTTCAGTATTAAAATATTCTCAGTATTATTGTATCAGTTTCAAATTACGATTGAAATAAGATTAGAAACTAGGAAAATACGAAAATAAAGACCTAGGAGGAGAAAAATATAATTGAGTAATGTTTCTGTCAACTGTACCTGTTGGAGGAAAGATATGTGCTCCAGTCAGTTTTCCATCTATCAGTGACCAGCTGAGATCCTGGACCTGCATACACTTGCAGCACCAGAGGATAGCGTGTTATTTCCTCCTCACGGAGTCCAGGAGGCAGATGCAGTCTAACCTGTGCGTGATGACCACCGGAGATCTCCACCGGGAATGTTTTTACCTGAGTTAGAGCCACTTTCGATACGCGTTCCTACAACAATACCAATTTAAACTTTGTTAGAGTCTTAAAAACAATATTACAATTTTTTGTAACACATGAATCAGACACCCCAATCATGATTATTATTATTCAATGTATACAGAGTGACCCATAAGTCAGTTGACGCTAGAAATTTTCAAGGTCAGCTAACCACATTTGTTTAGGTTTGTTTACTACAGTTTAGTTTGAGGTTATGTTTGATGGTTGTTCGTGATAGTGTGTTCATTGTTATTTTATTAATGTTATCTTTATTTCATCAAATGCATATTTGTCAACTTATGGACCACTCTGTATTTATTTAATTATTATGAAAAATATATAAAATGTAATATTATTATTACATAACGAAGAGTATCATTAAAAACTTGTGACAAAACCTGTAAGTCAACAGATTTTTCCAAGCATCATGTCATACTAATATTTTTGGATACGTTCATCAGTTTATTTACGAAAATGGATACCAAGTTCAAACACGCATGGGAACAGAACGATCCAGACGTTATGAGATAGATTTCGCGTTCTCGCACTGCATATGAATAATTGTGTGGCAGAAACGACTTTGACTCTTCAGGTGACTTTCTTGAGTGACTTGGGAATCTTACATGTCTTCACTTGTGAGCACTAAATTCGTATCATCAAATTCAAATTCAAGTTCCTGAAGATTAATGACCATAAAGCAATAGATATTCGTGTGCAAAATGAGTACAACGTCATAGAGTACTGATAAAATGAAGACTTTGCGTTTTAATGTTATCACATAAAACTTTTAAATTCCAATTTGAGTTTTCCTTCTGGATCATTGCTATAAGTTTTGATTCTTTTATTGTATCATGGCAGCAAAATGGATAGATGAATCTTTTATTCTGAAAATAGAGTTTTGTGATAGATAAATGAAATAGATCTTGAAAAACTGTTGAATGTGACGTTCTCAACCAGCTGATATCAATCAAAACTACCACTTTAGATTGAATTTTCTTGTAGAAAACTCAAGAACAATTCACTACTGAACTCTGCCATTTCAATTCACGAGTAGTTGACCATGATACACTTTAGATCGATTAGTGTACTTGAATACAATATATTTACTTTAGTTTCAATAACTAGTACTCTAGTTCTATACAATTACTCTCAAGTAGAGCGTGCACTAGATCGGTGGAGCGGTACGGCGCGGAGAATTTCCGACCTGGAATTAAATACATGTAATCAAGTGTACCTCCGTGCACTAGGTCGGGAGCACGACGTGACGCGGATTTCGAAAAGTCTCTGGACTTTTTGGAGTCGGAACCGCGCCGCGCCGCGCTCCAAGTGCACAGTGGTCAGGACGGAAATTTTCCGCGCTCGGGTAACTTCGTGAGGGCTCGGCTGTTTCCGACTTCTTCAGTAAACAGCCTGCTGTTCTGAGTGTCTTCCAGTTCACATTCTAATCAATTATTACCTACGATTACAATAAGTTAATGGAATGTACCAACATTTTCTCTTTTTTCCTTGATAGTTCCTATTTCTCTGCTTCATCCACAACTGCCAAAAATAACACGATTACGATAAGTTAATGGAATGTACCAACATTTTCTCTTTTGACGTGACAACGTCAGTAGATAGATTTTGACATTTCAGACTGACTTTTTTGCTCCAAAACCCCCTCCTCCTCTCCCCCCTCGTCCATCCCGCCTCCCCTTCCCGCCGCCCGCAGGGTGGGGGGTGTTCTAAAAATAGATTTCCCCTTCCCCCTGCCCAGTGATGATGAGGGGGATGAAAAGAGAGAGATATATCTTTCTCTCTCTCTTTCTAAAAATGGATTTCCCCTTCCCCTTGCCCAGTGGTGATGAGGGGGATGAAAAGAGAGATATATCTTTCTCTCTCTCTTTCTAAAAATGGATTTCCCCTTCCCCTTGCCCAGTGGTGATGAGGGGGATGAAAAGAGAGAGATATATCTCTCTCTATCCCCTTCCCCTTGTAAAGTGGAGATGAGGGGGATGAAAAGAGATATCTCTCTCTCTCTCAAATAGATTTTCCCTTCCCCTTCCCCAGTATAGATGAGGGGCATGAAGAAAGTGAGGGAAAAAATAATTTCCCTTTGAGGGGGAAAAATTCCCTTGCTGACAGATTGAAGTGAATCCTTTTCTCTAATGCTATACTGACAGATTAAAGTGAATCCTTTTCTCTATTGCTATGCTGACAGATTGAAGTGAATCCTTTTCTCTAATGCTATACTGACAGATTGAAGTGAATTGAGAAACTCCCTATCACTCTACATCTAATGCTATACTGTACTAGTGAATCCTTCACTCTACATCTATACTGTACTATGACCTATATACTGGATATGACCTTGAGGTTGTGAATGAAAGTCATACATAATTTTGCTCCTGGGTTTTGGAAGATTTTGTGTTATAAATAGTCACGAATAAGTACAAATTTTGTATTAATTTCATTATTAATTGTTTCTTGATCACGTTTTATCATTTTGTTTTAGATTTTAATTCTTAATTCTATTTTATAAGCCAAACATCGTTTAGAGGTTATTTTGAGGTTAGGTTTTCGAGATTTAAAAATAAACATAGATAGTTTACTTGACTAAAATTATAACCAAATTAAAATCCTATCATTTATAAATCAATTATTATTATTGCAAGTAATATAATTTCTTAGATAGGAAGATGAGCTCAAGTAGAACACCGAAGGTTAATAATAGAAATGTAAACATAGCGGGAGTACTTACGCGTTCCCAAAACCAAAATTCAAAAACGCCAAAACCAAAAACCCCAGTTCTTCAAACTACTTTAGCCGAAAAAGTTGCTCAACTACAAAGTAGCCACACTAATTTAAAAAACCAATTAGAAGTAACTCTAAAAACGTCTGAGGAAGAAAGGTTAGGGATGGTAGAAGAAATTAAATCTTTGGAACTGATTATAAAATTACAAGATGAAGACCATAAAAAAGAAATACTAAATCTAAAAAATCAATGTAGTCTAATGTCGGAGGAAATAAAGAAACTAAAATCTAAATTTGATAATACTAAATGTATGATAGAACCTCCGTCCAAATGCAAAAAAATAGAATCTAACCTAAATGATGGGAAATGCTCTGAAAATGGTCGAAATAAAACGTACAGTGAGGTTTTGAAGACAGCAACCAAAAATATAGCTGAGGGAAATAAAGATAGGAAAGGGAGAGTTCTGCTACTGACGTCCAGTCATGGACGTGATTGCAGTGATCTCCTTGATAAAAGATTAAAAAATAAATTTGATGTCCAATGTTTTTTCAAGCAAGTGCATCAATTAATGCAGTTGTAGAGTCAGCTAGGGAACAAACTAAAGACTTTGATGAAAATGACTATCTAATTGTACTGGGTGGCTCAAATAATATAATGAACCTAACTTGAATCATCTTCCTCAAGTAACAGAAAAAATCAAGGAAATTGTGCCACTCAGCAAAAAAACAAACTTAATAATAAGTACTATTCCTAATAGGTTTGATAGGCCAGAATTAAATGAAGCAATCAATTCGACAAACAAATAAATCCATAATACAATCAACAGCCTAAATAATAAGAATTCTAAACAACTGGGGATTTGTTTTCTAAATGAAAGGCTGAAAAGACATAACTTCACTAATCATGGGTTGCATCTAAATCGATCTGGCAAAGTAATCTTTTGTAATAGATTGGCAGAGCTGATTGAAAGCCGTTTGCAATCCTCTGGTTTAAAAACAGTCAAAAAAACAGATAACGATTTTTTAGTAAATTGGCTCAAAACAGGGAAAGGGAAATAGCTACAAATGCTAGAGATAGAGTAGCACAAGATGGTAAGGTTTTTAGTATTTATCATCAAAGTATTCAGTATCTTCGCAACAAAATTAACAGATTAGAAGTATTTCTTAAACAGGAGGATCCTGACATTGTTATTTTCACAGAGCATGGCTTAAAAATAAAGGAAATAAATCAAGTTAGGATTCCAGGCTATTCACTGAGATCAGAATTTTGTAGAATAGCTCATAGAAGTGGTGGTGTATGTATATTCACTAGCAATGCTAAACATACCCAAACTTATGAACTGGATTTTGTTAAGAGATTTTCTGTTGAGATGGATTTAGAGGTGACGGGACTAAGGTTAAAAATTGATGATCGATTTGAGGTAGCAGTGTTAGGTATCTATAGGTCACCAAATGGAGACTGGCAAAAATTTTGTGAGCTGCTCCATACACTTTTGGAAATTACAACCGCTCGTTTCACAAATGTTATAGTAGTAGGAGATTTCAATACCGATTTTGCCAGGCAGGATAAAATGACAGAGGATATTAGAGATATTATTAATATGAATAATTTAGAAATTAAGGTCCACGAATATACAAGAGTAACTCGAACTTCACAGACAATTATTGATAATATCCTCACAAATATAGAAGGTTGTAATGTCAGGTTAGGTAGCTCAGATCTATCAGATCATAACTATCAAATTTTAGATGTTAAGTTGCAGGGCCAGAATCCAAGCAGAAAAAAAACTTTTGTGAAAGAAATTCAGCAATATGAGCTAGGAAATATAAATTGTTTGAAGCAGGAACTGCTTCAAGAAAATTGGAGTAGTGTTTATAACAGTTGTAACCTAAATTACAAATATAAGCAATTCATTGATACTCTAAGATTTCACATTAGTGTATGCTGTCCAATAAAAAAGTCAAAGTAAAAAGTAAATTAAACAAAGTAGATGAATGGATAACTGAAGATATTCTTACTCAAAGAAATATTGTTAGGGAAGCTTATGAGGAATTTAAATTAGTGAGGGATGTTCCGAGTGAAGTCAAATACAAATGTCTAAAGAAAACTATGCAAAAGAAGTGAGGAAAGCTAAGTGTAAGAAAACAGCTGAAATATTAACAACTAGTACCAATTTTAACTCTGCTGTTTGGGAGGTAATTAATAGAAATAGGAGAGCAGCTCAAAAAGATACAGTTACTAATGTCCCTAGGATAATCGATGAACATGGAAATTATATGGATGATAGTATAGACATTTGTAACTTTTTCAATAAGTATTATCAACAGGTTGCATATAATCTCCAAAAGTCACTGAACACTAATACTTATAATACAACTACATTAAATGCTGAGCCAATTGAAAAGGTATTTAAATTTCATCCATTATCAAGAGATGAGTTGTCAAGAATAATAAAAAATTTGAATAACAAAAAAACAGTAGGATTGGATGGGGTCTCAAGCAAAATTTTAAAAGAATGTGAAAATGAATTACTGGACCCTTTATTGCATCTCCTTAATACTTCACTAGAGCAGGGTATTTTCCCTGATGATCTGAAACAAGGAAAAATTTTGCCAATTTTCAAGAGCGGTGATTCTGAAAGAGTTGAAAATTATAGACCCATTAGTATTCTAAATGTAATAAGTAAAATTTTTGAAAGAGTAGTTTTAAATAGGCTATTGATGCACCTGGAAGAAATTAATTTCATATGTGATGAACAGCATGGGTTCCAGAAAGGGAAATCTACTAAGACTGCAATAGTATCCCTTGTTGAAAGACTAATAGATATAATAGATTCAGGTGAGAAGGCAGCCGCAATATTTCTTGATTTATCCAAAGCTTTTGATTGTGTGAACCATAGAATATTATTGGAAATACTAAAAACTGTAGGTGTGAATGGTATAGAACTAAAATGGTTTGAATCATATCTCATAGGTAGAAACCAGTGTGTTGAGCTTACCAAGGTGGATGGGAATGAAATAGTAAAAATTAAATCTCAAAAACTGGAGGTCCAGGCTGGAGTACCTCAAGGCTCAATTCTGGGTCCCTTACTGTTTCTGTTGTATGTGAACCAATTACCAAAAGAGTTAAAAGATCACAGAGCTCTGTTGTTTGCTGATGACACATCGCTTATCTTTAACAATTATTTATTAGATAGTCTAGAAATAAATGCTTTTACTGGAGTACAGTCAATTGTCCAATTCTTGAAGCAAAGGCAATTAACAATAAATAGTAAGAAATGTCAATTCCTACAATTCAAAAGTAAATATAATTCAGTAGAGGATAGAGAAATAAATGTGTTTGTAGAGGAAAATGAATTAGACCAAGAAGAGAAAGTAGCATTCTTGGGAATTTTATTGGACAGGAAATTAACATGGCATCCTTACATTGAGAGGATATGTAATAAGATATCATCTGGGGTATTTGTCCTGCGGCAGCTTGCTAGGCTGAATGATAAAAAACTACTGTTAACTGCTTACCATGGACTTATACTATCTCATATTAGGTATGCTATTTTAGTATGGGGTAATTCATCTCAACAAAATATGGACAGGGTGTTTAAGATTCAAAAGAAGGCACTCAGATGTATAGAGAAAGTGAATAGGTTAGACTCTTGTAGGCCTTTATTTAAAAAGCTTGGTCTATTAACTGTGCCATCTTTGTATGTATATGAAGTTGTAATGCATGTGAAAACGAGTGGTGTGATCCAGAATTCAGATGTTCATGAGTATAATACGCGAAACAGAGCAGATTATCATATAATGGGTCACAATAGTAGGTTATTTGAACAAAAACCAGATTATATTGGTAGGAAATTTTATAACAAGCTACCTCAAATCTTGAAAAGTAATGATGATTTGAAGATTTTCAAAAAACAAATTAAAAAATATTTAGTTGATAGAGCTTTTTATAGTGTACAAGAATTCCTTTCAAACCTAAACTAGGTTGAACTACTTAGTGTTAGAATTATTATGAATAACATGACTTGTCTTATACTCCATGACTGGAGTCTTTAGGACGTAATCTTAAAAAAAAAAAAAAAAAAAAAAAAAAAAAAAAAAAAAAAAAAAACTAGCGAATCCTTCACTCTACATCTATACTGACAGATTAAAGTGAATCCCTCTCTCACATCTATACTGTACTAGTGAATCCAGAGAGAGAGAGGTCAATGATCTAAGTTCTTTTACATTTTTTATCTGCAATATCGTTCAAGCATTTCCAAAGTTCATCGGAATTTTTAACAACAGATAATGGCGAATCATTTGTACAATCATAATGTAGATGCCCGCTGTCTAGTATATCGAGCAGTTCGAATATTTCAGATAAAATTGGAAAGTGTACATTTTCTGTTTTTGTTAACGGTAAATCAGCATCTTGACATCCTGTTGAAAATTTAATATTCTTAGCAATTGAATCAAATTCGTTAAATGAAATTCCCATCAAGAGACGAGTTAATTTTTTGAATTTTGAAAAACCATAACACTGCATGTTAACGTCTTCCCAGATGTTTGGCATGTGTCTCTGTTCCTACAATATGCATGTGTTGTACCTACAACTTGAAGACTTGTCTCACTTGTATAAAAAAGATCGCACCACACGCGTTGTTGTTGTCAGCTCTAGCTCTAAGCAGCTACTAAACTAAAAAGTGAGTAGGATATCGGAATGAAAAATCATTTGAAGGCAGAAAAAGTTTATTTACACATTTCACCAGCACAACTATTCATAATTTCATCTTCAATTTTAATTAACTTATCTATACACAAATTATGAGGACGATAATAACATAGATAGTCTCTTATGTCATTTAAATTAACCGTGCTTAGAAAAATGTCTTTTAATTGTTTCGCCAAACTATAATTTTCACAAGTTGATTTCCTAATTGCACTTTCACACTCATCATACCAATCAATACAGTTTTTTAACCTCACTTCCAACTCGTTGTCAGCAGTCAACCACTTTCTCGGATCCATGATAAGCGAATGAACAAAACTAAGTGTAGGCTGGCACTATTATAGAGTAATTAAGTGGTATTTCTTCATTAATTGCCAACAGACAACATGTACGTGCTTTATGCAGTCTCAATGCATGCATGCAATAAACACATTGAATCTCTTTTCCGTTGTAGAAGAATCCATAACAAGCAAAGTTTCTTTTCTGCAAATTCGTGTACATCACCGCCATTTTCATACTTTGCATTCGATTGTTTTCGCACAAGAAATTATTTGTTTGATACATATTTTTAAACAACAAAGAATTATAATGTTGAGCACTGAACAAAGCACACCAGCCATCTGGTCTATTTTTATGAATGTTACACACAGCATAACACCATGAACTAGTGAAAAAGCTGAAATCGGGTGTTGCAAAATCTTCCGGTATACATTGAACGTTAGTATGTAATCTTCTTAAAAACTTTGCTTTCTCAGTTCCTTTTGTGAAAATTTTCTCATAACCTACAAGGTAATCACGTATTAATGAGTCAGTGTATTCTAAATCTCCATCTTCCCATTTTATTTTATGATAGTGACGTTCTAACCATGTTACATCGTTAAACAATTTTGCACTCAATTCTGTCTTTGCAAATGGTGATTTGAAATGGAATACAATATAATTATTAAACTGATCAATTATGGCAAGTTCTTTCACAACAATTTGATTACAATCTTGTTTAAACCAGTGAAGATCAACTGTAGCAATTTTCGTACTTGCTTGCTTGTCCACTTCTTTCTCTTCGGAGGCGGCAGGCTCGTCGAATCCTCCATCTTTCTCCTCCTCTTCTCGTTTCTCCTCCTCCTCCATCTGCAGCAGCTTCTGGATCGGTGTACTGCACCTTGGTTCATAATAGAAACTATCGGAATCAAGATCGCACTGGATACTGGTAGTTTGCGGCTTGTCCAAAATATCAGAACACAAAGAATAGGACATTTTAGATGTTACCTGTTCAAAGGTGAAACTGATAATGAACCAAATTTGTCAGAGTGCACACCTTATATAATATTGCAGCCGGTGCGCTCTATCAATAAAATTACTGAACTTCTTTCACCATGCTCGTCAGAGGTGTGTACTCCATCACACGATCGCTAATTAAAACACAATAGGCAGAAGTATTTGCAGGTACTGCACTATTAAATTCCATTTCAATACGAACATCTGTCGATGATTTCAAATGACTTGCTTGGTGCAAACAATCTACAACAATCAGCGGTGTTGATTCACAAAACGTTTTAAAGTCAATTTCTGTTCTGAGTTCGCTATTGATTGAATGATTATAATACGAGGGCACGAAATCCAAGAACATCTGGTATAATACCTCCTTTTTACCTAGCAGATTTTCATATGGATAATACTTGCTGTTCAAATATACTTTTACATTGTAAATACCGCAGCTATCGAAATTAGATATTGGTTTTTTAATTTTATTCTTACGATCAGTATGAAATGCAATTATCAAGTATTTTGGACTATCAAAACTCGATGTGGTGCGAACTGCCCAAGAATGGTTAAGTGAATTTTGCAAATTTGGTAATTCACAAATTTCCCAATGCCAGAAACCTAATTTCAGTGGAGTGTCAGCATCGAGCAGTCTCAAAAATTTCAGTCTTACATGATCTTCTAAAGTTATGTAGGGCATTCTCCATTGCAGTTTTGTAATTTTCACACTGATGCTTGTCCCACTTGCCGACTCAACACAATTTAGGTCTGTCGGTGACCTCAATAAGACGAGTTCCTGTTTCAAATTTAAAATTATTCTTTGAAAATCTTCAAAAAACGGGAGGATTAATTTCAGTGGTACACAGAAAGTGAATTTATTATCCATTAGCTCATATCCTGCTTTGTCAAAACCAGCCAGGTGATATGTGTTTTTATCGAGCGTATTCTTCACTAGTATAGCTTTAATTGTAGATGTTAATCCAATCAATCTTGATTCAGAAATTTGCTGACCTGCTAATTCATATCGTATTTCATCAAAAAGGTTGCCGATTACGTTACTGCTTAATTTATAGTCTGCTGCAACTGGTGCATCAGCTGGGTCTGTTCCCGGTTTTGTACAGTTAACTGTTCCCTCAATAAATATGAATGATTTGCAAGGTAAAGAATAGACATCTAAAGAATTTATGCCAATACGTGCCTCGTCAGAGTTTTTTATTTCCTGTCCCGAATAAACTGTATGAGTGTGAAATTGGAATTTGGTTATATCATTATAAAACTGAAGGTCTGTCTCCATGTCCAGAATTTCACTAATTGCCGCCGCTCCTCCTCCTAACATTCCGCCAATCAACTATAAAACCTAACTTTTCTAATATTCTCACACTTTTAGCCGACAAAGCACGTTTGTTTTTAGGTGTTGATGCTCTCACGTTTGTCTCTCTAATGACATTGCATGTACATGTCTTATTTGAATGTGGATTGAAAACAAGATAACCCATTACGTTGACTTTTGTTTTTCACGTATGTGCAATTTAATTGTAATTGTATCTCCACAGAAATCAATAAACAATCCGTTCTGGTCTGTTACCTTTACATTAATAGTTTGAATTCGATGCGTATTCAAAGGTACATAGATAATCGGTGATGGTACTTCGTTTATTAAATAGCCGCTAGGAACCTTTGGTAAAAATTCGTAGATTATATGTTTTTGTTTTCTGTCAGAGTAACTACCACATGCTAAATTACACTCGAGTACAATACTACCAATGCTTGTTATGTTAACCAAATGCTGAGAATAATGCCATTTATTTGGCTGCAAAACAACATTATCAAAACCAAGTATCTTACCAATCGAATCAGTATGTGTTAAATCAATGGCTTTATCAGAATGAATTTCAATCTTCATAGTATTTACGTTTGGGCGTATAATAAGTTTATTCTTCTTCTCATCAATATTCAATTTATTCTTTAAAGATTTTATAATATCCTCAACTTCATATGCACCCATATCCAGCTCAATTAATCTATCGCCATATTTGAAGCTGGAATTTGTTCCTTTGTTAATGTTTGCAATACTATTGTAACTACAAAAATTAATCAATCCAATTTCCCATTCACAATTTTTATCCAATTCTATAATTTCTTGTAAATGTTCGTAGAGGTTACTTGTGTTAGATCTTAATGTAATAACAACCATCTTGTAATGTGTGTTCAGCACAAACACTTAATTACAACTGATTTGCAAGAAACAATAATGTAAGATGACCACAAAAATCGCTATTTAATGGTTGCATGTGCTCTACATTATAAAATATATTTACTCCAATCTCTTTTCTCCAATATTTGTCCAATTCGTATGGCGGTTGTAAATTTCCAATTGGATCAAAATACCAAACATTGGATCCAACTTTTTTATATGCAACCCAATGTGTACCATCCTCGCTTTCCCTCGCTAAATTCACAATGGCATTCTCGTTTTTTAGAATTTTTTTGGGTAATGCATCTAGCATATATATACCTCTTAGCCGAATCTGTAATAATTTCAACCAATCAATCAAATCATAATTACTCAATTCTCCTTCAATATTCATGTCTTCTTCTTCTTCTTCTTCTTCTTCTTCCTACTCTTCTTTGTTGTTCTACGTTTCTCAACTTGTTTTTGAGGGAATAAACTCACTCCATATGATGATGGGGGTGGTGGAGGGGGTGGAATTAAAACTCTCCCCCCACTAATACTAGGAAAAGGCTTCAAAAAATACCCTTTTCCTGCAATATGCTTTTTCAACTGAGCTATAGCTTTGCGTCTAATATCATTACTATAACTTCTCCTCTCATTCTTCTTCTTCTTCTTTCTCAAAGACCCACCAAACGCTGCTTTAGCTTTCATGACGTTTGTAACAAGATAGCTAGGTGCTTTCTCGGCAGGATGAGTTTGTGGATTTTTGAAAATGTCCCACGCAGCGTTTGCTAGAGCTCTGTCAGCAACCCTTGAGTTTTATTATCACTATTTTGCGTATATGCTATATCATGTACCTTACAGGCTCTATCTAATGAATTTATACCTTGATCACCTCTCTTTAACCTTTCATTAACCTTTGTGCCTGGCCCACACCACTGGTATCCGGGAATATGAATTTCAACCTGCAGGTTATCAATTACCTTATTCAAAATAGTTGATGTGACATTACCTGCCAAACCTGACACACCCTTAAAAAGTTTTGCCGCTGAACTCAAGATTCCTTTACCTTGTTTCCTCGAACTCTGCTTTCTCCTACATACCATTTTCTTACCTTTCAACTCAATGGTTGAACATTAACTGAGGTTAATTAATTAATTAATCATTACACCAACTTAATCAAAAGAAAATTGAATTGGTTTAATTTTCAATTGAGTTGGAAATGAATTCACACCCTATGTGCTTATAACATTGCTTGAATGATAAGAATATTATTTCAAATAACAAATAATCTGAAAAGGTGAATGCAATTTGAAAAGGGGGGAAATGACGCCGCCATCGTGCGTCCACCCACATCTGCAGGAACACATGCCAAACAGATGTGGGAGGGAGTGAGCGAATCACCGAAGCCGCTGCTTGGCTGTACGGCTGTATGTGTGTGTGTGTGTGTGTGGTGTGTGTGTGTGTGTGTGTGTGTGTGTGTGTGGTGTGTGTGTGTGTGTGTGTGTGTGTGAGTGTGTGTGTGTATGTGTGTGTGTGTGTAGCAGTAAAGACTACTGAGCATGCTCGCAACAAAACTATAAAAAGGGCACTCACCTTATTTAAATATCATTCACAACAGAGTGTAAGCACGTGAACCATCTCTTCTGTGTGTTTCTACTATTCATTGTGAATTGAACAGGTAAGAATTGAAAACAATTTTTTATCAAATATGTACACAATTTATTATTATTATTAATCACTACATTATAATATACTACTTCTACTTGTAAAGCTTGTCACCACAACATGGTATGAGAATAAGATTGTTAAATATTAACAATCTTCACGTCAGTCCATGTAGCGGTGACATGCTTCACCACTATTCCTAAATTCTTACAATTACTATTAAATTTTACAATTTGAGCAGGAGAAATTATGGAAGAAAATCTCTGAGGTGGATATACCTCAGAGATTTTCTTTGTGGATGAAATGTTCATTTTTAATATTATGCTCCTGCCATGGTGGTTTGTCTCCTCTCGAGCCGAGATGATGCTGTGCCGCACATCTTCTGCCAGCTCGCGGAGAGGAGTCCACGGTTTAGCCATTGGTGCATTAACGATTCTCACGAACTCCATCTCATCCTCCTCCTCCCCTCACCACAGCTCCTTCATCAGTGGCACCATGGATGAGTTCTTGTCCATTCCAGCACATTTCTGTTGAAAAATATTTGATTAGTGTCTTATTTGTTTCAGATTATCATCATACTAGAGAACTTGATCAATAGATTATTGATCTCTACATCAGATTATTGTCATAATCTCAACTTGACATCAACGAATTGGCATTCTCTGCATAAAGTGAGTAATATCAGTTATTGAAATAATATTTCCTTGCTATCAAATAATTTATGCATGATCGATTACTTTAAACAATAATATCTCATAATTCAATTTCTAATCAGTTCAAATAATATTTCCTTGCAATCAATTTCTAATCATTTCAAGGAAATATTGCTAACAAATAATTTATGCATGATCAATTACTTTAAACAATAATATCTCATAATTCCATTTCTAATCAGTTCAAATAATATTGGTAACAAATAATTGTTGCATGATCGTTCTAATCAGTTCAAATAATATTTCCTTGCCATCAATTTCTAATCACTTCAAGGAAATATTGCTAACAAATAATTTATGCATGATCGATTACTTTAAACAATAATATCTCATAATTCAATTTCTAATCAGTTCAAATAATATTTCCTTGCCATCAATTTCTAATCATTTCAAATAATATTGGTAACAAATAATTGTTGCATGATCGATTACTTTAATCAATAATATCTCATAATTCAATTTCTAATCAGTTCAAATAATATTTCCTTGGCATCAATTTCTAATCACTTCAAATAATATTTCCTTGCCATCAATTTCTAATCACTTCAAGGAAATATTGCTAACAAATAATTTATGCATGATCGATTACTTTAAACAATAATATCTCATAATTCAATTTCTAATCAGTTCAAATAATATTCCCTTGCCATCAATTTCTAATCATTTCAAATAATATTGGTAACAAATAATTGTTGCATGATCGATTACTTTAATCAATAATATCTCATAATTCAATTTCTAATCAGTTCAAATAATATTTCCTTGGCATCAATTTCTAATCACTTCAAATAATATTTCCTTGGCATCAATTTCTAATCATTTCAAATAATATTGCTAACAAATAATTTATGCATGAATGATTACTTTAAACAATAATATCTCATAATTCCATTTCTAATCAGTTCAAATAATATTTCCTTGCAATCAATTTCTAATCATTTAAAATAATATTGGTAACAAATAATTGTTGCATGATCAATTACTTTAATCAATAATATCTCATAATTCAATTTCTAATCAGTTCAAATAATATTTCCTTGCATCAATTTCTAATCATTTTAAAATAATATTGGTAACAAATAATTGTTGCATGATCAATTACTTTAATCAATAATATCTCATAATTCAATTTCTAATCAGTTCAAATAATATTTCCTTGGCATCAATTTCTAATCACTTCAAATAATATTTCCTTGGCATCAATTTCTAATCATTTTAAATAATATTGCTAACAAATAATTTATGCATGTTTGATTACTTTAATCAATAATATCTCATAATTCCATTTCTAATCAGTTCAAATAATATTGGTAACAAATAATTGTAGCATGATCGTTCTAATCAGTTCAAATAATATTTCCTTGCCATCAATTTCTAATCGCTTCAAATAATATTGGTATCAAATAATAATAATCAAAGACTTGTATGTGCACAGATTTTTTTAACAATCAATCATGGAAAAAAATCTGTGCATACACAAGTTAATAATATTTGTTGAAACTAACCTTTGTTTGTGAGAAGATTGACTCGTCCTCATCCCCGCTAACTTCTGCCTCCTCCTCAAACATCAACTTCCGCTTCCCCTGCTTCTGCCTGTTGTTCGGTAGAGTAGTTAGCACCGCTCGCCGCGGTGCCCAGGTAGCAGCTGGAGCCAGGCATTGAATAGGGCTGTCCCCCAGCACGATCTCGCCGCTTGGCGTTGGTGGTTCCACATTGAGTGGAGCGGGTGCAGCAGCAGCGGACGACTCAGCAGCAGCGATGGCAGCTTTCCGTTGCCAATAGTTGAGCACGCGCTGGTGTGCTGGTGGGCTATCCGGCAGCACATATGATGGAGAAGATGTTGATGGAGAACTCATCGTGAAGTGCACTCAAAGTAGACTCAGATGTAAATGACAATTTTCCTCTCATCACTTCTGTTTATATACCATACGTTTCTCTCTCTGTTCCAGGCTCGTGCGAGTGAGAGCAAAGCGTGCTACAAGGCGAAAAAAATTCAAATTTCTCCCCTTCAACACGTGCTCCCACATCGTTATCGGCAACATTCAGATTTGTAAGTATTCTCTCTCCTATCACAAAAAACTGTCACCCAATCATTTTTCGAATAGCATCCTTGTACATGTGTTAGAAGACGAAAAAAAAATCTCGTCTAGAACTCTGCATGGGACGGTGTCTGCCCACACCTGCTAGAAGCTGAAAAAATCTCCTCCATGTCAACTCACTTAAACATATTTTGAATAGCATCTCATGATGCTTATTGATTTCTAATATTATCAATTATTAAATATTTCATTGTTTTCACAGCATTTTCTCACCTCTCAACTTGAGTTCCGGACCTCATAACCAGTTGAGCTCTCGTCAAGGCAACACCCCTGAGAGGAATCAATCTGAAAGCAAGCATAGGCAGTATCTACACCTGAGAGGAATCAATCGGAAAGGAAGCATACTCATCTATACCTGTACATCTACACTCGAGGAGATTCACGCAGCATCACCCAACACATGTAAGTACATTTTACTTTGATTTTATCCTCTGAGGAGGAGGAGAGGAAAATTGTTCTCGGAGGACAATATTTGTCCTTGGAGGACAGTTTTTGTCCTCAGAGGGGAGGATTTTTGTCATCGGAGGACAATTTTTGTCCTTGGAGGGGAGGATTTTTGTCATCGGAGGACAATATTTGTCCTCGGAGGACAATTTTTGTGCTCGGAGGATAAAAAACCTTCTACAACATACTGCATGCATGCGATTTTACCTCATCTTTACGATACGGTATATCCGGAAAATCCTCTCCTCGCTCTTCTTTCTCACACTCTTCATATAAACAAAACGGTAAATGCATTACTTTTTCAAATGGATTTTTGATAATATATTTGCAATAGACACATTGCAGATAGAATGGATTTTTATGTAAGAAATAACCATTTCTCGGAAAAAAATCTGTGCATACACAAGTTAATAATATTTGTTGAAACTAACCTTTGTTTGTGAGAAGATTGACTCGTCCTCATCCCCGCTAACTTCTGCCTCCTCCTCAAACATCAACTTCCGCTTCCCCTGCTTCTGCCTGTTGTTCGGTAGAGTAGTTAGCACCGCTCGCCGCGGTGCCCAGGTAGCAGCTGGAGCCAGGCATTGAATAGGGCTGTCCCCCAGCACGATCTCGCCGCTTGGCGTTGGTGGTTCCACATTGAGTGGAGCGGGTGCAGCAGCAGCGGACGACTCAGCAGCAGCGATGGCAGCTTTCCGTTGCCAATAGTTGAGCACGCGCTGGTGTGCTGGTGGGCTATCCGGCAGCACATATGATGGAGAAGATGTTGATGGAGAACTCATCGTGAAGTGCACTCAAAGTAGACTCAGATGTAAATGACAATTTTCCTCTCATCACTTCTGTTTATATACCATACGTTTCTCTCTCTGTTCCAGGCTCGTGCGAGTGAGAGCAAAGCGTGCTACAAGGCGAAAAAAATTCAAATTTCTCCCCTTCAACACGTGCTCCCACATCGTTATCGGCAACATTCAGATTTGTAAGTATTCTCTCTCCTATCACAAAAAACTGTCACCCAATCATTTTTCGAATAGCATCCTTGTACATGTGTTAGAAGACGAAAAAAAAATCTCGTCTAGAACTCTGCATGGGACGGTGTCTGCCCACACCTGCTAGAAGCTGAAAAAATCTCCTCCATGTCAACTCACTTAAACATATTTTGAATAGCATCTCATGATGCTTATTGATTTCTAATATTATCAATTATTAAATATTTCATTGTTTTCACAGCATTTTCTCACCTCTCAACTTGAGTTCCGGACCTCATAACCAGTTGAGCTCTCGTCAAGGCAACACCCCTGAGAGGAATCAATCTGAAAGCAAGCATAGGCAGTATCTACACCTGAGAGGAATCAATCGGAAAGGAAGCATACTCATCTATACCTGTACATCTACACTCGAGGAGATTCACGCAGCATCACCCAACACATGTAAGTACATTTTACTTTGATTTTATCCTCTGAGGAGGAGGAGAGGAAAATTGTTCTCGGAGGACAATATTTGTCCTTGGAGGACAGTTTTTGTCCTCAGAGGGGAGGATTTTTGTCATCGGAGGACAATTTTTGTCCTTGGAGGGGAGGATTTTTGTTATCGAAGGACAATATTTGTCCTCGGAGGACAATTTTTGTGCTCGGAGGATAAAAAACCTTCTACAACATACTGCATGCATGCGATTTTACCTCATCTTTACGATACGGTATATCCGGAAAATCCTCTCCTCGCTCTTCTTTCTCACACTCTTCATATAAACAAAACGGTAAATGCATTACTTTTTCAAATGGATTTTTGATAATATATTTGCAATAGACACATTGCAGATAGAATGGATTTTTATGTAAGAAATAACCATTTCTCGCAAAATACTCTGCTTTATTGGATAATGATTTACAAAAGTCACAATGTAGATGATGCTTTTCAAAATACTCTACTTGAACGGATGAATCTTCTACATGATTAAAAGTTAAATATCTTTCTTCATATTGCCATAGAATATTATTATCGAAATTCTCCTCTTCAATTGTTATATTTATATTTCCTTCTACAGCTCGGACTGTACCTTGCATGTTCTATTGCTGGTATGTCACTTTCTTCCCATTTTCCCAAACAAATTGAACAAAATACACATCACACAATGTCTGGCGCAGATGAGAATATAAATCCCTCTTTCGCCATGTTTTCCGCGGACAAATGCGGAGAAGATTTCGTCCATCTTTTATCAAAAGTTAATAATCTTAATCTTTCATGCAACATTATGTGATCTTGAGATATCATTTTCACACACAGCCTTCTTCTACCAATGCCAATTCACAACTGATTTATAAACATACATGAAACTCTATGTCATCCTGATCGTTATTCTTTTGTTTTTCAGAATCTAACATCATGCTGAGGGAACGCAGACTACACAGCCTCAATTCCGCAGCGGTGCATCATCGCATAACCGTCAACGATCCCGAGGAAATTAGTATCAAAAACGTGCTCGAGAGATCAAAACGGTGCGTTTTCGATATAATTAGGGAGCACGCAGCACACCATGATGCCAACGTGAAGTGGTTCATCGTGCTGAATGTTTTGTTGTATAAATTAGTGGTGATGGATGATGAGGTTAGCGAGACTGTCTCATCTCTAATAAATCTTCATAGTTACTCCAACATAGCGCTAAATGTGCTTGAGAACTATGAAGATTTTAATGAACATTTCATGTTGGCCGTGAGAAAAATCATGTCATCTTTTGACAACTTTGTTCGACATGGCAGTGGTTGGGTTTTGAAGAAAATTGAGTCACTGGATGTGAACGTGATTAAATTTAATCCAATCCTCACATCCAGTTTCATTCAAACACCGCAATTTCTTAAAATCAAAAAATGTATTATAAATGTCAAAAATCTGTCTGACGAAAAATGCTTTTTATGGTCAGTCCTCGTGTATTTCCATCAGAAACCAAGGAACTCCAACTTGAGTGTAAAGTATTTGAGCAAGTTTGCTCACACACTTAATACGCGAGGAGTAAATTTCCCGGTGATGACACACGATATTATGAAATTTGAAATGCTAAATCCAGATATTGCAATTCACATCATCGCGTATGACAACAAAAAGTTTTTCCCCTACCGCACAAGCATTTTCCGCACTTGTAAGCACCAAATTAATCTTTTAATGCTAAAAGGCGATGCAGGAAAAACTCATTTCTGTTTAGTTAATACTGCAAACGGGAAAAACGGGCTATCGCGTCTTCTCTCCCACCTTTCAAAACACAAGGGTCAAATACACATTTGTAATTTTTGTTTTCATAGATTTACATCGAAGAAATCTAAAAATTGTGATGGTAAAGCAAATTTGATGAAACATGAACAGCTTTGTTCCAAGTTTCAATCACAGCGAGTTTCATATCCTAAACGCAGAGAGACAATTAAATTCAAGAAACTAGGCGCGACATTGAAGAAAAAGTACACCATAAATGGTTTATTTAGAAACTTATGTTGTTAACATCGGAGATGATGATGATGAATCCGATTGGGATGAAATCAGGCATAGCTATACAAAGAAAACAGCACGACATATTCCCTGCGGCTATTGTTTTGTTGTTATCGATGTGAACGGGGAAATCGCTTACGGACCTGTACTCCAGAGATCGAGTAGTTTAGATGAAAAAATCATGGAGAAATTTCTTCAGGAAATTACAGATCTCGGCGATTTTTTATGAGGATATGAAACGAGAAATTCCGATGCAAGCTTTATCCAAAAGTGAAGACCGCGAATTTCAAAATTCGGTAAACTGCGGGCTTTGTGCTGAACCGTTTTTAGACACCGATATTAAATGTCGTCACCACGTGCACGAAACCGGAAATTACCTATGTGTAGCACACGTTTCTTGTAATTTATTGGCTCGTACTCCGGAGTACATTTTGTGTTATTTTCACAATTTCTCCGGGTTTGATTAGCATTTTATTCTGAAAGCGCTCGGTAAATGTAAAAAAGAAATTTCCTGCATCGCAAATACGTCAGAGAGATTTTTGACACTTTCAGTAGGCAAAATTGAATTTTTAGATTCCTACAAGTTTATGAGCGAATCCTTGGAAGTATTGGTGCGTAATTTGGTGCAAAGTACAGACATGGAAAAGAAATTTGAACATTTATTTTCAGTGTTTCATGATCCCCCACGCGAACACAGACAACTCTTGTTGAAAAAAGGAATATATCCTTACTCATACATGAGTTGTCCCGAAAAATTCATGGAAACATCGCTTCCTCCCATCGAATGTTTTCATAATGATTTAACTGATACACCTCTGTCTCGCGAAGAATATGAGCATGCACAAAGAGTGTTCTCAACATTCAAGCTGAAATCGCTTGGTGAATATCACAATTTCTATTTATGTTTGGACATGATGCTATTAGCGGAAGTTTTTGAATCCATGAGGTCTACGCTTTTTAGCTCATACTGCCTTGATGTCACCCATTTTCTTTCCCTCTAATTTTCGTTGTAATTTGATTTTTGGCAAGACGATACAATCAAGTTGCAAGCAAATCAATGTTAAAATTATCATGGATGAAAAACGTTTAGATAAGTACATTTCAAATCCATTATGTAAACGCTGGCAAATAATTAGTCCGAACGTGATCGTGGTTTTCTCTCGCAAGTTGGAACTAAAAATGAACAAGCCTGTCTATTCTGGGTTTTCTGTACTGGAGTTGAGTAAATTCCATATGTACGATTTTTTCTATTGCAAATTACAAAAAAATATACCGTGGGATCGTGTAGAACTCTGTATGACCGATACAGATAGTTTTCTTTTAAACGTAAAAGTCAAAGACGTGTATCAGTTGATTAAAGAAAATTTGACCCTTTTCGAAACTAGTAATTACCCTCCTTACCACCCATGCTTTTCCATGGAGAGAAATAAAGTTGTAGGAAAGTTCAAGGATGAGACAGCCTCAAAACCTGTCCATAGATTTGTAGGGCTTCGATCCAAAGTTTACTCATATTTAGTATGTAACGAGAATGAAGAACCTGTAAATAAATGTGTAGCAAAGGGTGTACCAAAGTGAAATGTAGAAAACCTAATTTCAATTTATATAAGAAATCGCTGATTGAACGTTGTGAACACATTGAAAAATTTAATATGATGAGGTCCTATAATCACACCATGTATCAGATTGAATGTGCAAAAATCTGTTTGAGCCCTTATGACAATAAGAGATATATTGCTGAGAACGGTGTGGACACTTTACCTTTCGGACATTATAGAGTGCCAACAACACTCTGAACTGATTGCTCAGTATGTCCTATGACAAGCATGCATCACCACTAATTTTGATTTCGTGTTGTAAATATGAATATTATTAGATCTAAGATAGCATTAGAACTTCATAGTATACCACGCGTTAACTATCCTACTCGCAAATATGAGTTGAAAAGTGAGAAATACTTGCTTCAAGCCAGTCAATACTTGCTCAAGATGTCATTGAGATGAGCAGTTTATCAAGTTTTAATAAAGGTTATAGGTATATCTTAGCTGTTATTAATTGTTTTTCAAAATTCGCATATTGTGCACCATTAAAAGACAAGTCAAGTCAATCTGTATTTGATGCACTCGAGCCAATTATTTCTAAAAATAAGGGAGTTAAGCTGTTTCATTCAGATCAGGGAACAGAATTCTTCAATTCAAAAGTTAAAGCGTTATCAAATAGATACAGTATTAAACATTATCATGTTTTTAGCGATAAGAAAGCCTCCATAGTTGAAAGGTTTAATAGAACAATTAAAGCAAAAATTTAAAGATATTTAACTGAACGTGGAACCAAAAACTGGATATCACAGCTAGACAGTTTGGTTCATGATTATAATGCAACAATGCACACTTCAATTAGAATGAAACCTAAAGATGTGAGGAAAAAAGATCGTAATTGTGTTTTAATGTCTTTGAATTCTGCATTCAATAGACAATATAAATTGAAAAATTCAAAACCGAAATTTAAGCTAGGAGATGTTGTACGAATCTCAAAGAAAAGGGTTCTTTTCGATAAATCTTATAACATAAATTGGAGTGCAGAGTATTTTGTAATTCATTCTATATTTCCTTCTCAACCTGTAATGTATAGCTTGCGAGATCTAAACGGAGAAGTAATTAGTGGTAGGTTTTACGGAGAAGAAATTAAAAAAACAGAATTAAACGAATTGGAGAGACAAGTATATCTGATTGAAAAAATATTAAAGCGCGACAAAAAAGGATTGCTTGTTAAGTGGATTAGATCTTCAATGCCTAGTTATATTAGTAGAAGTCAACTATTAGATGAAAAATAATCTATATCACATTGTAATACATTCCATTCAGTGTAAATATGACAAAGATTTGGTGTAAATATAATATGTCTTTATCAAAAAACGCTTGTCAGTTTCATTTTAATCCAAAGATTCATTTTCGTAATTTGCTAAGGCTTAGATAAGGGCAAGCAACAGATGCATTCTAGTAAAGAGGGTGCGGGAAAGAGAGGGAACAATATGTTGAAGTGAGAAACTTCTATCAGTGCATTGAAAGGGGAGAGCGAGCGCCTGTCGCTTGCATCTCAATGTGATAAGCTATACACGCAGCCATGTGGTGTCTAGCACACACCCTCCTCCTCGCTGATAACTTATGAAAAATGATTAGTTCCTTATCAGATCACATGCTGTACACGTGTCTAACATGAGTAATATCCCGATAGTTAATTTTGACAAAGTTATAAGACAGAAAGAAATGCCAACATGGTGTAAAAATGGTAAGTTGTTACCCCATAATGCAAGGATCCTTATAATAGGCTCTTCAGGCTGTGGCAAGACCAATTTGCTATTTAATTCAATTTTTTCAAAGAATGGGTTGAGATTTAAAATTATATACTTGCATACGAAGAGCGAGTATCAAGATAAGTACTTGTTTTTGAGAAAAGTCTTTTCAAAAATGAAAGATATTGAATTTCATATAAACAACAATTCTGAATCTATACCTCATCCAAACAAAATATCAGAATATTCTTTAGTTATATTTGACAACTTACAACTTAATCATGTACCTCAAATAAGAGAATATTTCACTATGGGCCGACATCGTAATATTGACACTGCATATTTAATTCAGAGTTATGGAGCTACACAGAAACATTTCACTAGGGACAATGCAAATATGATTATAATCTTCAAGATAGATTTATTGAGTCTGAAATTAATTCACAGAGATCATGTTGGAGGAGATATTTCTTATAAAGATTTCACTAAACTTTGTCATAAAGTTTGGAATCGTAAACCTCATAATTTTGTAACTATTATGACCGAGTGTGGAATTAATAGCAGCAAGTACCGAGATTCGCTCGATATGTTTCTTACCGTTCAGTAGAGATTAATTCTTTGTGCAGTCATGTTGTCTAAAACACGCAGCAGCAGAAAACTGAATAGAAAGAACGTTGGTTTAATCGAAAAGATTAAGAAATTGAGAAAAGTAATCAGCGACAAGCATAAAAGCTTAGTTAATTTTGAAAAACGATCGGAGGAATACAATAGGAAAACGCTCTCACCGTTGATAGAGCCCATAATTGAACTGGGAAAAAACAAATCTAGTTTTCACTCTAATCATGGTGTAAAACCAAAAAAGGAAGAGGTAAAAGAGGAAGAAGAGAGCATGGAGATTGATGATGAGCAGTCGAGTTATGATAAAAGCTATGGGAGTTCAACAGGCAATCTTTTAAGCTCAACTAAATTTGAAAACAGTTTACTTGGTTCTAGTAAAAACGATGATGTGCTGTCACAATATCTAAAAACGTTTCATGCAGAAAAATTGAATAATTCAATTAGTTATGGAATTTCATACAATTCTAAAGATGATGTGTATTATATTGGAAATCAGCAAGTAATATTCGATAACGGTTATATAGATATTTATAATGAAAGATTTCGTTTAACACACGGTCTACTTGAGTTATTATTTAGTTCAAGACCGAATTCGAATCTTTATAATCAGAGAGATCTGGATAAGTATAAAAAAATCTTAACACTTACAGGCATACATTTAGATCGAAGAGGCTATGTTAAACGAAATCAGGGAATTAAATCGCAAATGATTCAGAAGTTATTTCCCAGTAAAAAAATTAGTAAAAAGAAGGGATGGGGTTTATTGAAATTCGCAAAAAATAATTCTCATGATAGAATTTATCAATACTTTTTATCAATACAATAATTTTGACGAATTAGTGGAAAGATTAAATTTACTCTATTCCTCAAAAGCTTCTGGCAACACTGGACATGATGTTGAGATCGCCTCTATAATTGAAGAGCTAAAAGAAGCAAAACTAATTGTTTAGTGCTACGATGACTCTGCATCGATTTGGTCAGATTGATACACCTAGTGCTGGCGGTGGTGGTGGTGCTGCTGCTAATCTTACATGTGATATTGACTCGATAACACAGAAAATAATCGAATCGATAAATCAACAAGGAATCAGCGAAGCTGTGAAATTTTATTTAGATTCGCAAATAACCAAACTCGTTTCAGAAAATACAAAGAATATCGGAGTGAGCATAATTGAAAGAGAACATATTCTAAGTTCATTACAAAATTTTAGTGCCAATATCGATAAAGTTATTGCAGAGAGAACTCTAACTTTAGAATCTGCTCTAGGAGAAGTGAAAACTTTAACAGACAGCTTTTTATCCCAGTTGAACAGTATTAACAATGATAAAGTTGATAAAGCTTATTTAGATGAGAAATTAAAAGCCATATCGGATAAAATTAAGAATTTGGAGGTGCTGGACAGAAACTATCTCAATACTAAATTAAAACAGCTTAGTACAGAAATTTTTACTGAAGTAAATGAAACACACCCATCACCAATTGATAAGCAATATTTAGAATCTACTTTGCAGAAATTGACTAGTTCTTCATTAACAAAGGAAGAGTTTGAAAAATGATTATCTGAAATGGTGAGTGCAATAAAAGCTAATATTATGGACGGTATTGAACAATTCATTTCAAAAGATGCTATTGCTATTCTGATTAATCAAATTGCAGAAAAGTATGCAACTAAAAATGATATAGGAGATTTTATTAAGAAAAACGAGATGGAAGTCGCTGTGAAAAGCATTCGTGATGAAATAGCTGAGGCAATTAAAAATTCGGAAGAGGGCTCTGTTATGAGACTGCAATGTTCGGCTCCATTCATAGATTATCTTAATTTATTCATCCACAGAGTGGCCTTCGATATCGTGAGCGCATACGCACGCATGAGTTTTAATATGAACTGGATAGAGGCCAAACAACATAACCTTACAGAAAATCAGGTAGCCGAAAATTATTACAGAAAAAATGGGTTTAGCACAGTACAAAGGGGTCGTATTGACCCCGAAAACATAAAATCTTGTAAAAGGATAACACTTGACATATTATGAGAGAGAGAGAGTGAAATTTGAAGCATAGTGAATTTAAACGGATAAACACATGCTGCTTCAAGATGAAGGCGGCGAGTATAAAGAGTTTAGTCTCTGAAATTATGTGAAAGGATAACACTTGACATATTATGGGAGAGTGAAATTTGAAGGATAATAAACTTTAACGGTTAAACACATGTCGCTTCAACACAATAAATCAGTCTAGACATTTTTTCATGTGTCTATGATTGAATGTAACGGTTTTGCGATGCAGGAGTTATCAGACTTATCTGTAGAGGGGGACCTCACAGGGAGCAGAGCGCATGTGTCATTTGTCTAGACAAGGGAGTGTAGCACGCACACGAGCAGGCGCACGCGTCACTTTAGTCTAAATGCTTGAACTGACAACATGCTGTCTAACTATTTCGATTGGAGAAGTTTCAACGAGTTCTCTGTAGAAGCAAATCCACTACTTGATTTGGGTTTTGAATTCTATCCTTATGATTGGTTTGTGCTAACAAAGGTAACATTTGCTGATAATGGCGAAATTCACCTTAAAATTATTGATGTTGATAGTGAAGGCGACTTTAAACATACTATTAAGTTGCCGAAAGAATATTCAGTGGTTTTGAATGAGGATAACATCAGAAGTTTTAATTCTCGTTCATGGGAATTAAATGTGAGCGGAAATCGTATCTTCTTAGACAGTTTCATGGTAACTATAGACGTTGAGTATTATTTTCCCCGAGTGAAATAGGTCTGAGAATATGTAAGTATTTTTAGATATGCTAGCTCATTCCAATTATACTTACATATTGTCGGAGAAAACACTTAAACAATAACGACTGGCATGTTTGTACAGCAAAAGAGCTCAATTTTTTACACATTCATAAACAGTTTGATTGAACTCTTGACTGTCAGTTGGAAACCAAGCATAATATGACCCATTATAGAACTTAGATTATTGTAGAGATTCACTAGTACAGTATATAGCAATAGATTATTAAGCAATAGATGTAGAGAGAGTCATTGACCTCTCTCTCTCTCTCGATTCACTTCAATCTGTCAGTATGGCATTAGAGAAAAGGATTCACTTCAATCTGTCAGTATAGATGTAGAGTGAAGGATTCACTTCAATCTGTCAGCATAGCATTAGAGAAAAGGATTCACTTCAATCTGTCAACAAGGGAATTTTTTCCCCCTCAAAGGGGAATTATTTTTTCCCTCACTTTCTTCATGCCCCTTGTCTATACTTGTGAGGGGGAAGGGAAAATCTATTTGAGAGAGAGATATCTCTTTTCATCCCCCTCATCTCCACTGAGCAAGGGGAAGGGGTTAGAGAGAGATATATCTCTCTCTTTTCATCCCCTTCATCACCACTGGGCAGGGGGAAGGGAAATCCATTTTTAGAAAGAGAGAGAGAAAGATACATCCTTCTCTTTTCATCCCCCTCATCACCACTGGGTAGGGGGAAGGGGAAATCTATTTTTAGAACACCCCCCACCCTGCGGGCGGGGGGAAGGGGTGGCATGATGGACGAGGGGGGAGAGGGGGAGGGGGTTTTGGAGCAAAAAAGTCAGTCTGAAATGTAAAAATCTATCTACTAACGTCTTATAAATTGGTTTGCCGGGTGACACTTCAAGAAACTGCGTTACGTTCCCACGTTATGCGCTCACAATGAGAGCGAGTGAGAGCATGCATTTCGGTTCATGGTCGTCTGGAAAGAGCACGAATAGGAGCAGTGGCGAGCAACCCGAAGGCATTCACCTGGAGAGAGAGTGAAACGGAGCAATCTCCTGCGACTGCGCCACTACTTAGTGAATAGGTTATGTGAATAAGTATAAGTGAATAGGTATAAGCAGAGAAAACTCCTATAATTGTAATTCTGTGGTATAAGTGTAAGTATAATAGGTATAAGTGAATAGGTTATGTTGTAGCAATCACAATGTTGTGGTAGTTTTCAATCACAAAAGTAGTATAAATCATTTCTCAGCCAATAATAATTTGTTTAACTTGAAAAAATGAGCGCGACTTGCTATGTAAAAAATTGAATCGAGCACAGTTAGCCCGCCTAAGAGCGAGAGAGACAGAGTGATTTTGTTGAGGATGTGTGAAGGTAAAATAAAATTTTGTTAATATGAAATTCAGTGCGAGATTCTTTGTATAAATAAATGTTTTAAATATAATTCTTTGTATAAATAAATGTTTTAAATTGTTACTATTATTTCATCCTTCTTTCTACTATAGGAATGAATATTCACATTAAAATTATTTTACCACTCAAAGTCGTTGTCACGTAAAACTTTCGCCCATATACCAACTTTACAGGCAACTATGCAATTTTTTTTCCTTGATAGTTTCTATTTCTCTGCTTCATCCACAACTGCCAGAAATAACACGATTATGATAAGTTAATGGAATGTACCAACATTTTCTCTTTTTTCCTTGATAGTTCCTATTTCTCTGCTTCATCCACAACAGCCAAAAATAACACGATTATGTTAAGTTAATGGAATGTACCAACATTTTCTCTTTTTTCCTTGATAGTTCCTATTTCTCTGCTCAATCCACAGCTGCCAAAAATAACACAATTACGATAAGTTAATGGAATGTACCAACATTTCTCTTTTTTCCTTGATAGTTCCTATTTCTCTGCTTCATCCACAACTGCCAAAAATAACACAATTACGATAAGTTAATGGAATGTACCAACATTTTCTCTTTTTTCCTTGATAGTTCCTATTTCTCTGCTTCATCCACAACTGCCAAAAATAACACGATTATGATAAGTTAATGGAATGTACCAACATTATCTCTGTTTTCCTTGATAGTTCCTATTTCTCTGCTTCATCCACAACAGCCAAAAATAACACGATTACGATAAGTTAATGGAATGTACCAACATTTTCTCTTTTTTCCTTGATAGTTCCTATTTCTCTGCTTCATCCACAACTGCCAAAAATAACACGATTATGATAAGTTAATGGAATGTACCAACATTTTCTCTTTTTTCCTTGATAGTTCCTATTTCTCTGCTTCATCCACAACAGCCAAAAATAACACGATTACGATAAGTTAATGGAATGTACCAACATTTTCTCTTTTTTTTCCTTGATAGTTCCTATTTCTCTGCTTCATCCACAACTGCCAAAAATAACACGATTATGATAAGTTAATGGAATGTACCAACATTTTCTCTTTTTTCCTTGATAGTTCCTATTTCTCTGCTTCATCCACAGCTGCCAAAAATAACACGATTACGATAAGTTAATGGAATGTACCAACATTTCTCTTTTTTCC
This sequence comes from Nilaparvata lugens, assembly GCF_014356525.2. Lineage (NCBI taxonomy): Eukaryota > Metazoa > Arthropoda > Insecta > Hemiptera > Delphacidae > Nilaparvata > Nilaparvata lugens. The sequence goes on from NC_052518.1 coordinate 7,585,125, forward strand.
TTGATAGTTCCTATTTCTCTGCTCAATCCACAGCTGCCAAAAATAACACGATTACGATAAGTTAATGGAATGTACCAACATTTCTCTTTTTTCCTTGATAGTTCCTATTTCTCTGCTTCATCCACAACTGCCAAAAATAACACGATTATGATAAGTTAATGGAATGTACCAACATTTTCTCTTTTTTCCTTGATAGTTCCTATTTCTCTGCTTCATCAACAACTGCCAAAAATAACATTACTTCATCTGAGTCATCCATCACTCACGTCTGCCACTTTATCGCAACCTCAAATTAGAACTCTTACTTCAAAATCTATGTCTTAATTCAAATCGCAATTGACAAGTCTACGTCACGACTAACTAGTCCAAAACGGCGTCGCGCCGCGCTCGCAGTGCACGGACCTTCCATTTTCCGCTCTCCTGCGCGCCGCGCCGCCCCACCGACCTAGTGCTCGCTCACCTTTAGTTCTCTTAGTACTAGATCTAAACAAGTACTTAAGTACTCTTAAGAGAATTTGTGTAGAACTGGAATTGAGTACTCCAAAGCCACGTCGATTTTTGGACGTTAGATTTTTTGCCGTCCTCATGAAATTCTCCAGATTGAACAGAACTTGACAACCATAATCCAATTGACATCATCTGCTTGATCTAATAGAATTGAATTAGAAGAATGTTGAAGTGACACATAAGCTATAGCTACATTTGGACTGTTGTAAAAATTAGAATTGTAACCGTTTTGGGCTTATAAGCCTGTGGTACTTTTCTCTAAGTTGTGTAATTCTGAATGATTAAATAAACAAAAATCAAAAATGTTTGTTTAACTGGCTTTATTCAGTACTTTCAATTATACAGAGTGGGTGAAAAGTCCGAGAACGGCTCAATATCTCATACACAAATGTAATTTGAGGGTGGGTGTGATTGGGAATCCTAATCAAATTGGAAATTCTACTTTACTATGAGTTTAAAAATCTGGTCCGCCATCTTGGATCCACCATATTGAATGCAACTTTATTTTTTTAAATAGGAAGGTGGTCATGCAATACATGATTTCGATACGAAATTTCAAGAAAAAATGAATGGCGGAAAACGCATATCGATATCTCGAACTGTATCGAAGATATTCACATTATAAATCAATACTATTCAAAGCAGAAAAGAGAGAAAAAAGTATGAGAACGGCTTAGTATCTCATAAGAAAATGTGATTCCAAGGTGGGTGTGATTGGGAATCCTACTCAAATTTAAAATACTAATTTATTTTTTTTAAATAGGAAGGTGGTCATGCGATATATGATTTCGATACGGAATTCCAAGAAAAAATGAATGGTGAAAACCGCACATCGATATCTCGAACCGTTCAGAAGATATTCACATTATTAATCAATACCACTTATGTATTTCATTTCTGATTTGCATGGTATTGATTAATAATGTGAATATCTTCTAAACGGTTTGAGATATTCATGTGCGGTTTTCGCCATTCATTTTTTCTTGAAATTCTGTATTGAAATCATGGATTGTAAGACAACCTTCCTATTTAAAAAAAAATAAATTTGCATTCAATATGGCGGATCCAAGATGGCGGACCAGATTTTTAAAAGCATAGTAAAGTAGAATTTGAAATTTGAGTAGGATCCCCAATCACACCCACCGTCAAATTACCTTTGTGTATGAGATATTAAGCTGTTATCGGACTTTTCACCCACGCTGTATGTACAATAATAATCCTGGAATACCAGTGAACACTTGAGAAATGTATGGGTTCACTTACATGAAGTTTGGTGTTATTTTGCAGTGTGGCAAGTAGACGAGGCTTGACTTGGGAAGCAGTGGTGGATGAGGAGTTGGAGCTGGTGGCATTTGGTGTTTGATTGATGGTCGAATTGCGTTGTGGTGTCTGGATGCCATTTCCCCCTCCATACGTCGAGTACAGTGTCACCGTTGGGATTCCTGGTCCCAAGCATTCCAGTACAAAATAGGCTAGACTACGACTGAAATAAGCATTGTGGTAGGTGCATGGTCGATACAGGTCTTCCACTTTATGGCTTTTCTCTGCAATTAAAAAACAGACCAACGTTATTTTAAATGAGCCTATTGGGACCAAAAAGAGCAATCTCCACCATTTTTGCATTTTCATGGTTTTGTTCCATTCTATGTATAGAAAAGCGCTCTATCCAATGCTCAACACAGATACTACGAAAAGATACAAGATCCATGTTAAAATTGGATCCAAAAATCGTGGTTCTTTTCAAAAAGAGAAAATCTCCACCGACTGTTGGAATCATAAGAGACAAACTCCATTCCAGCCAACCAGCAGGAAGGAAGCTGTCACGTGACCACTGTTCCAGCTGTTCAAGTTCGAGGTTATGTTTTGTTTTACGTGCATTCATTGTTCATTGTTGTCTAATTCCAGCTATCAAATCGCTATATTTTCATTGAATATAGAGTTATTATAGGCTTTCAGTGTTCCAATAATTATGTTGAATTATTATTATTAAGAGTAGAAACTTAGAGCCAAGAGTGAAACTTAGTGGAGCTATGGATCCCGAAACACCTGAAGTGATCTCTGTGGCTCCATCAAAAGCTCGGAAGAGAAGTCGCCAGCCAGATAAGTGGAAAAAAACATTATTTAAAAGCAAAGGTACTGTAACCTGTCTAGAACTTATATTAATTTGATACTGTAAGAATAATACTAGTTGTACTTCTACTTGATACTGTGAAATAATATTATTCAGAGTGCAACACAGCTCCTTCTCCTTAGCTTGATAATAGTTAAGAATGGGTTGACCAAGAGAATACGGTTTACACAATCATTCAAACAATCTATAAGATCACTGAAAATTCATTTACCCAACAGGTACACTCCAAAGGATTTGGCAACAGCCTCGAAATGTAAAGAGAAGCATGTTACTAAATCGTTTAGATGTGGCACACTCTCAACAGTTTCACAGTAGATTCTCCAGCAATAGGGATTATAATTCGCAAAGTCCTTTCCTTTTTAAATATATTAATACAATTCCAGTAGAGAGAAGAAGACCTAATGATAGCTCAATGACAATTGTCTTGATTACAATCTTTTCTTATAAAATTTCAATGATGTTTGATATTGGAGGTGTTCAGCTATATGTTGTGGAGATTTGAGCAAAAAGGACAATATCCAGGTATGTTGGGAACAAAAAAGACAATATCCACTATAAAAAAATATTTGGTACCAGAAAGAGCAATCTCCAATTTCATTTACTAAAAATCTAAAATACTACTGTCTTATTCATTGAAATGTTGTTGTAATTGTTAATAAAAATATTACAACAAAACAATAAGAAAATCAGCCCTTATTCTCTATTACAAATAAAGAGAACAGAAAATTTGCTTCTACTGAAAAATTTACTAAATTTTTCTTTTGCCCTTTTTGGTTCTAGTAGGCTCAAATATGATATGAGCTTCTCAGTAATCAAGGGCCGTAATCATAAAAACGATTCGTGAAAACATTCATTGCTGTGTAAAATTTTATTGCCCAGCCACTAGCTAATTTAATACCTTTCTAGAGAATCGTTTATTTATATATGTCTGATTGAATAATATAGAAAATGAGATTATATTATGTATAAACCGGCATATTTTATTTACTTTTCCCATTGAATGACCGGCAGAATAATTTGGTTTTCAAAATTGAATAGAATACATCGGATGAGTCCAAATATTTTATGAATAATTTTTACAATGCAGATGCATACCTCAACACGTGGGCTATTGCTTCAGTTTTTTATCTAGCGGTGAGATTCGTACCCGCGACCATATAAACATTTCAAATAGGTCTCGGCTAACCTGGCCGGCTCACAGAAACATAGATTCGAAAAATGAATATTGAAAAATGAATAATATGAAAGTTACATATTAAAATTCAATAATGAATAGTTCTGAGACTCCAGTTGCTTCTTTGAACTCAATGCGTCTTAGATCGGTCCATTCACTCAAGTAATAAATCAAAAAGAGTTCCTTCTTTTTTTCATTTTTATCAATTTTTTTGGGATTCCCCAAGGAACAGTTCTTGGGCCAATTCTGTATTTGGCATATGGAAATGAGCTATGTTCAATTAAGATAAGAGGAAGAGTAATAGCTTTTGCTGATGATAAGTGTATACTATTTGAAGGAAACACCTGGGAGGAAGTTTTTAATCTGGCACAGGAAGAATTGATGAAAGTCGATAAATGGTTAAGAGAAGATTTGCTTACAGTAAATGCAACAAAAACGAAATTTTTAGCCTTTTCTCTGACAGAACGGACGAGACCACCGGATTCTTCAATAATCCTGCATCACTGTGGAAGCACCAACAACCCGTGTGATTGCCCTTCAATTCAACAAGTCAATGAAATAAAATATTTAGGAACAATAGTGGACAACAAATTCAAATGGGACAAGCACATTTATCTATCAATTACCCGGATCAGGAAGCTTCTCTACAAATTCTATCAACTCCGTAAAATCCTCAACTATGAGACATTAAAAAATGTTTATTTTTCTTTAGTGCAATCAATTTAAGATACGTCATAATTATCTGGGGAGCTACGAATTTTATACATGTTGAACCTCTCTATAAACTTCAAAAACGAATACTAAAAGTAATAGGCTTTAAGGAAAATTAATTCCCACGAACATTATTTTCAAGGATAGTAAGTACTGAGTGTAAGACAACTCTACATCCAGGCTATCATCACGCGAATGAGGAGAAACAACGAACACATAAGACTGGCAGATCATAACCATCAAACAAGGCAGAGAAACACGTATTCAATAGTACCAAGGATGAACACTATATTTGGGCAAAGAAACTACACATATTTGGGACCAAAAATTTATAATTCAATACCAAGTTACATTAGGGAAGAATTCAATAGACACAGGTTCAAGAAAAGTTTATTTCCTGGTTGGTTGATATTGGAGTGGAAAATTGTGAAAATTTAGTTAGACTGTAAATATTATTCTTCATTCTTCTCTTTACTGTTTTTCATTTTTCTAAAAATAACCTTTCTTATTATTATCCTTAATAGAACATTATATTTATCTACTAATTTCATATTTTGTTTGTATTATAAATTTTTACTAATTTTTTTATAAAAAAACTTTAATCCCATATCAGTGAATGAATTTTGTAAATAGTAATAATTATTACACGCAATAAGCAACTAATTACTTATACCCCAACACATATAATATATATATAATGATCTTACTTCGCACATATTACTTAAAATGAATAATTGACGAAAGATTTCCATTTACTTTAGAAAATCGATTTTAATGTCAATTATAATATAAATCTCAATAAATCTTAAACTGTACAAATATGAACATTCAATGATTCTCTCATCAGCTCTGCTGTTAGTTTGATAAAGAACATTAGTAAATTATTAACAAGTCATATGGTTCATATGATTAGAAAGAAGAAGCGTGAATGTAGAGCAACCAGCTTCTTACATCTCCCCCCCTTGAACGAGAAACTTCCTCGAAGGTGTCAATTTGCTTGAGTGACAGATGATTGGTTCACTCCCATTAATTCCGCAGGCCACTTCATACATTGAGTTTGATATTCTTCTTATAATGGGGAACGGTCCACTTCTAACTTCATCTAATTTATTTCTATTCAACTTGTTCCCTTTTTCTATATACACTAGTTCTTTTTCCTTGAAACCATATATTCTTCTGTTCTTATCACATCTCAGTTTGTTCCGTTTGTGGTTTAAATTGGAATTTTTTATTGCTTCTTCTCTGTCTATTTGTAAGTTTCATTTTTCCTCAGTTGTGATGGTATTATTTCCAAATCCTCTCCCAATAGCAGATATCTTGGTGTAAATTTAGTAGTGCTATGGATTGTCTTGTTGTATTCTGATGTGCAACTTTCCGCTATTTTCGACCACGTCTGCGTTCTTCCTTCTGGACTATTCACTTTGCATCTAATACGATTCACCAATGTCTGGTTTAGCCGCTCATTAAGACCATTTGATTGTGGGCAATCTACCGATGTGAACACCATTGTAACACCTTTTTCGAGTAGGTAATCTCTAAACTTTTTTGATTTGATAGACGCATATTGATCAGCTAATAGGATCTTGACAGAATGGTTTTGTAAGATAGGATCTAGCAATGAATGTATTCTTTAGTAGTTTGACCGCTAGAGCTTGAAGTGAATGCATATCTAGAGAAGTGATCGACCAATATGTGTAGGTATCGTTTTGTTGAGTTGTTTCCACCAAACCCTCCAACAGTATCTATCGACATGATCTCATACGGTTCACTAGCTGGACCCAATTGTGAAAGTAATCCTATTGAGCGACCTCTTCTTGTTTTATTCTTCTTACATATATGACACGAATCACAATAGCGCTTGACCATTTCATCCATGTTGGAAAAGTAGTAATGTGGACGTATGTGTAATAGTGTGTGGTGAGTTCCGATATGTCCTAGTTGAAAATGAGTTTTCTCAATCATTCTTTACCCTTTTCTTGAGAAAGGAAGATTCTTTTGTTTCCTTTCATACATTTGTAGAATATTTCCTCTTTATATTCAACATTCCTATTATTCATTATTGCTTCTTTGTTTTTTTCTTGATCGTCTTTTATTTCTTGTATAGATATCAAATTCACAACTGTTAAAATGTCTTCATTTCCTTCAAAGTGCTCTAAAACTGGATTTCTTGATAAAGTATCTGCTTCAACATTTCCTTTTCCTGGGCTATATATCAATGTGAATCATATTGCGATAGGTAGTATACAAGATCTCCCAATTCTTCATCGGTTCGTGCTTTCACTCTGAGATTCTCCAATGGTTTGTGGTCTGTGATCACTGTAAACTTCCGTCCTATCAACCAATATTGCCAATACATAATTGTCTCTTTTATAGCCATACATTCCAGATAAATAGCTTTTTTCTTCTTTTGAGCAGGGCTCAGTTTTTTTGAAAAATATGCTACTGGATGAAGCTCATTATTTTCTTTTGGTTGTTTCAGTACAGCTCCAAATACCTCTCCACTGGCATCGGTGAAAATGAATACTGGTTTTTCATAATCATAAATTTGTAATACGGGACTAGAACATAAGTATTTCTTCACGTTTTGGAAAGCTTTATCACATGTCTCTGACCAGATAAAAGGTATGTCCTTCCTCAGTAGATTGTGTAAAGGTTCTAGAACTATCACTGCATTCTCTATGTATTTATAATAGAAATTTATTTTCCCCAAAACTGGCGTACATTCTTCTTGGTTTTCGGTTGTGGGAAATTTTCAATTGCTTTGAGATTGTCAGTGAGTGGACGGACTGAGTTATTTTCAATTATGTGTCCCAAATATTTAATTGAACTCCTTGCAAAGTTACATTTTTCCAATTTCAGCTTGAACCCTTCTTTATAAACCGCATCAAGTACGAGTTTATATGTTTCAAGTGTTCCTCAAATGTCTTTGAAAATATTAAAATATCATCAATGTAGCAAGTACAAAAATCAGTCAACTTATTTTTTTGTAAAGTGTTACCCAATATTCTTTAAAAAATTGCAGGCGCGGTCTTCAAACCAAATGGTATCCGTAACCATTGATAATGGCCTTCGTGGGTCACAAATGCAGTTTTCATTCTGTCTTCTTTTTTTATTGGTATTGTCCAGAATGCTGAATTAACATCAAGTACTGTGTACCATTTACAATTACCAGCCTTCACTGTTATATCTTCTATTCTTGGGAATGGTTGTGGCTCTGGTATTACAATTTTGTTCAGTTCCCGGAAGTCAATACATAGCCGTGATTTTTTTTTTTTATATTATAATTGACATTAAAATCGATTTATAATGATCTTACTTCGCACATATTACTTAAAATGACGAAATTGACGAAAGATTTTCATTTACTTTAGAAAATCGATTTTAATGTCAATTATAATATAAATCTCAATAAATCTTAAACTGTACAAATATGAACATTCAATAATTCTCTCATCAGCTCTGCTGTTAGTTTGATAAAGAACATTAGTAAATTATTAACAAGTCATATGGTTCATATGATTAGAAAGAAGAAGCGTGAATGTAGAGCAACCAGCTTCTTACATATAGTGGGGTGTATATTTATTCATTGAAATTATCATTTATTCATTGTTGAAACAACGCTGATTTATGTAGTTATATTACAATACTATATTATCAATATTCTAATGTTGCATTCAATCTTCATTGTAATAAATAAGTTTTCATAATATGTGAAATTTGTTGCATAATCAGCTGTTGTACTGTAATTTATTGTAGATTCGTGTATAAACCAGGATGTGTTGTAACTTACTTGAATAAATAAAATTCGAATTTGAATTTGAATTTGAATCGACGTTTATTATAAGCACAAGCGTTTTTTTCTTCTTTCTCCTTTGTTTCTCCTGGCTAATGAAGCCAAGAAACAATGTCATGCTATTATCTATTATTATTCTGCCAAACTAGAACTTTATGATATTTTTTGAGGTACCTCATAAGGAGGTCAAAAGAAATCAGTTTCCGACAAGATCAGCTGGAGGGCCGAAAACGTTTACATTCAGCCCCAGAGCGGAAAAGAAAAAATGACCTTGAATAACAAGGATGCTGATCGTGCCACATCATGAAATGTTCAATTGAAGATTTAAGTTTTCAGTTTGTTTATTTTTTTGTGGTGTGGCGAAAAAAAGCGTTTGCAACGAGGGCAAAAATGATCTACCGGCTCTTGAACGTTCCAAGTTCCCGACCTCGTATCGAATTTGAAATCTTGAGCCGGCAACCACATTTCCCCCTAAGGATGAAATAATATAGTAATTACTAGTGTGAGATAAGTTTTCTGACCGATTTTCTTGCTCCGCTTCGCGGGAGGTGGTTCGGTTGGTGTGGATACGGTGGTCGCGTCTTCGTCATCGTCCCAACCGGCAGCGGAGGCGGCGGACGCGGAGGCGGTTGCAGTGGCCGCCCCCTGGTAGATGGCAGGCAGTGCGGGGGCGGGAGGCGCACAGCTGAGGCAGTGGGGCGTGCCCAGGGCGGCCCCCACCTGGGGGGCAGTTGAGCCCACAACGTACAGATGCAGTTGGCCTGGAAGACCTTTCGGCACTCCTAGGTAGAACCTGTCGCATACCGCACTCAAATCAACCACCAATACTCACAATATAATCAAATCATTAGAACACTTCATTTACTGGTTGAATACTTAATGATGAATTAATAATTTATTCTAGATTTACTGATTCGATAGAATAGACAGAAAGTACTATTATGACAATATGGGCTACTCATAATAATAATCAATTCAAAAATTAGTTAAATTACTGATTCAATAGAGTAGCGAGAAACTTTTTTTATTCCAGGCAACGAATGCTCAACAATGCGAAAAACAGGGTATCGAGGGAGATTATTGGAATCCAATCATTTTCGACCCCACAGCTCTGTTAAAGGATAGTTACGGGACAAACATATTTTGGTTTCTGCATGAATCTCGAAAGTGTATATAGTTAATATATAGTGTATATAGTATATATATAATGTATATATAGTGTATATAGTCTCGAAAGTGAAACTATATAGTATATTTCGCACCTAGAGCAGAAAATGAGATTTTTCCGGCTCGAAATCGGTTTTCAAGCCGATTGAGCTAGAAAAGATTGAGAGCCGGAAAAACATTTTTGCCCGTGGAGTGAACGATATTTTTCGCCACACCACAGGTATTGCTGACAAAATAAATAAATAACACAAAATAAAGAATACTCGTTATCGTACCTATCTCTTGATTTTAGTGGTAGAAGATTTGCAGTCAGGATTTCAGATTCTTTTAAATTTTTACTTGTAATATCACGGGCGTCGTCATCCTCAAGCATTTTTGAAAATTCGGAATGCGCTGATCAACAATAAATAATAGAATAAAAATGGTTGCGAAGCGAATGCTGAATTAGTTTGATTCGAAATTCGAACTGAAATAATGGCGACTTCAGTTGAAGAAAGTTGACACTCGCCCGATCTAGCGGATGACTTATTAACTACGGACTTGAGGAGTGGCTGGAAAGTGTACTCTTTCCCGGCCTAGGCCGGAAAGAAACCTGTTTCTTACGTCAGTCGAGAGTCGTCTGCAAACAAGGTCTTTCAGATCTACGTAGGGACTGGAAAACAGCTGCTTTCTGTGCAGTGTGGCGAAAAAATATTTTTGAAAAATGTCACATGCAACTTGTAGAGAGATGAAGAGACATTAAACACAGAGTTAACGAGATATATTATGTGAGAAAAAAAATGATACCTTTAAACCACTTCCGCCTCGTTAGGGTAGGAGGTAGAGATGGAGAACTTTTCATAATTTTCAACTTCAAAATATCCCAAACGGAGCTATGGGGTCAAAATTTGTGTTCCACACATTTCTCTTACGTTAACTGGACTATATTGCAATGGTCCTCACTAAACCATGTGAGTCTTTGAAAATTATGATCTTTAAACTCTTCAATGTTGTTTTCCATCACGAACTGCTTATTACTATTGAATCTCTTTTTATCAAATAGAACAACTAGCAGTTAGTCTTAGCAATAGGACTGCTAGTTCTTCTATTTAATAGCAAAATATCTTCAAACATTAATATAATGAAGAAATTGATGCGGTGGAATTGGAAACATACACAAGCTGATTGGCGTGATCCCAAGCAACAATCCTAGACACTTCGAATGTGCCATGGGTGAGAGGAAGCATGCGCTTCTTGGGGATGTTGACAGCCACGATGTGCCTGAAGAAGCCGGCCGCTCCATCCCTGACTGGAGCCAGGGTCAGGTACACGTTCCCATCCGGAGAGAAGAGAGGTGTCTCTGGAGGATCCACCCAACCACTACCCTCTCCGGTGATGCGTTGTGTCTGTCAGAACGCAAAAATAACTGATCAATCACGACCAATGTATCACAACATACCAGCTTGGATAAAAGATAGAAAAGAATATATTCCATGATATAGGGCGTTCATGTTCCAAATTCCATTGCCAATTTATTGTCGCCTATTACTGGTATAAAAAGAATAATACATTTATGCTGTCAATATCATACTAGTAGTTCTGTGAACAGTAGACCTCGCGCAGTTTGTAACTACAGCCTGCATCAGAGTGAATTATGTCCTGTCCTGACGTGTTGGCGAGATATCGGTGTGTAAACAACTTATGGCTGATTCAAATGTTGTATCCACAATAATAATTATCATTTGAATGCTAATAATTTGTTGTAAACAACTATGCTACGATCATTAAAAGCTTATCGAGTTGAAAGCAGAGAAAAGTCGAGAGAAAATAATAAACTACTTTGAGTTATCAACATTGCATGCCTCATCGCTTGCAAGTGATAGTCCACACGACAGCTTATTTTTATCAAATTACATTGGGATATTAATTGCATGCGTCATTGCTTGTAATTAATAATCTACTCGACAGCTGATTTATGATGAATAATTCTATAGTTTGATTTTTATGGTAATATTTGGCTTTCGAAAGAGACTCCTTATCCTTTCTTATTATCCTTAAATTGCAAAATTAAAAAAAAACCTTGTATACCAAACGCGCAATTTAAAGAGGAACATACCTGTTAAATTTCATTGAAATGTATTGTCACGTTTCGCAGTAAATGCGGAACATATAAACATAAAGAGAAATGCAAAACCGTCGACTTGAATCTTAGACCTCACTTCGCTCGGTCAATAAGATTACAGAACCAGGTTTCATGGCAACACCTACCACATCATCACAATAACTAATCAAATACGACCAACGTATCACTATATCACAATGTATTAGCGTAGAGGAAATATAGGATGATAAAATATCCCATGCTTTAGGGTGTTCATGTTCAAAATTTCACTGTCAATTCAAGCCAACTTTTGTCGTTTATTATTATTATTATTATTATAGAAAGAATAAGACATTTATGTTGCCAATATCATATCATTTGTTGAAAGATAATGAGATTACAGAACCAGGTTTCATAGCAACACCCACCACATCGAAGATGTAGTAATGTTTCCATGAAACCTGGTTCTGTGATTAAATTATTTTTGAGTAATATAGTGGTATTGACAACATTAATGTCTCAGGGCCAAGCCAAACAAAGCGTTTTTTTCAGGCGTTGGCAGTTTCAGGAAGAAACTCCGATTGGCTGCTTATCTGTTGATTCCCGAACGTCGACCCAATCAGCCAATGGGAGAGCTTCCTGTTCTTCTTACTCCTCTGAAGACGCCTGAGAAAACGTTTGTGTAGCCTCGCTCTTATTTTTTTTATCATGCAGAAATACCACAAAATCTCTCCCCATAAAATCAAATGATTATTACTGTACTGACCGGGTGAAAGTGTATGAACGGTACAGTATAAGAGAATTCAAGTGTCACATAGTTTCACGAAAAAAAGAAATACGTGGACTATCTATTGGCTTCAACAAACTGGAATTTGGAGCACAAACAATGGAATACTTTCTTGTATGCTATCTTTCCTCTGTAATACAAAGTACTACAATTTAGGACGGTAAAGCCAAACTTTCAAAGACCATTGTTTTCAACTGTCAACGAAAATCTTTGCAAACTGAATAACTTATGATTCATAGTCTTATAACAAATTCATGCCAAAACAAACATTTTGTCCGAATACTCTATCCGATACTATGGAATAGATAAAATGAATTCCATTCTCTTCTTTCATACGGTGTTATATTTTGGGACAATTCAACTCATGCAATACATATATTTAGGATTCAAAGGTGGGCAGTTAGAGTGATGGTGGGTGAATCTATTAGAGCAAGTTGTAGAGATTATTTCAAAGTGTTAAAGATTCTCCCACTACCAGGTGTATATATTTTGGAGGCTCTTTGTTTTATTGATAAGAATAAAGATGGGTTCAATACAGGAGAGTTGTTCCACTCATACAATACCAGATATAGACAAAACCTCAGAGACGACATTCATCGAACTAGTATGTATGAGAGGGGGGTTAAGAGTGCAGGAATTCGGCTTTATAATTCATTGCCAACACGCGTAAAGGCTCTTACAGGTGAAAAGTTTAGAATTAAGGAGAGGGAGGAGCTTTTGCAGGTTTGTCCTTATTCCAGTGAGGAATTCTTTTTGCATTATGGAATGCAATGATTGACGACTTAGATTATAATTGACAAATTCTTATACTCCTTCCATAGGTTGTTAGTGGGATGAAAAATGAAAATGAAAATGGAAAAAAACTCTTTCCAAGGGCAAGAACATAATTGAGCGGCTAAGGTAGCTTCAAGCTTGTGAGTGTTGGAGCTTCCTCAAGCTTCAAGATTGAGAGAGCTTGAGTGTTTCTCGTAGCTTCAAGCGTGAGAGTGTAATGCATGTATTTGAATAGTGGCGCACATAACGGAGCAGTATGTTGCCACCATTCAAATACATGCATTACAATCAGCTCTCTGAAGCTTGAAGCTACCTTCGCCGCTCGACTATGTTTTCAGGTCATTGTTTGCAACTGTCAATATGAAAAGTCGAGATCTCGACTATTAAGAAAACTCTCAGTCTTATATTGCCATCAGTTTTGGATCTAAAAAGTATTTCTTCAGAAGCCTTGTATGCTCTCAGATAATTGATTAAACTTCAAGTTTAAAATTCATTTCATAGTATGAAGTTTCTAGACTCTTACTTGATTGAACCACTCAAACGATTTACAAAACATGTAGCCTCAAAATAACATTTGTATCAATTTCAAATTTTGACTTGCTTGTGCATCTTGAGACAATGCAATTTCGAGTAAATTCTTCGCAATTGATTCAAATCTCTTCATCATCCACACTGAGTTAATTCTAATGACTTCTTAGATATTAGAGATAAAGGAGTTATGATATAATAACGTTTTCCATGATGATTTGTAAGCAGAATAGACTAATTCAATTCAGATTATGTGTTCTGCGACACCAATACGTACCTCTTGGCAGAACCACATTGGTGATTTGCATATGGTTACCATGGACACATTTTGGGCACGATTGAGCCATATAACTGAGACTTCTGTGGAGCTCACCCATGTCACACCAGTGAAATAGTAGTCTCTGAAATCAACATTAACAAAATGTTCTTTACTCGTGATAATATCATTATAACATGGATCTATTCCTTTCAAAAAGATACAAATTTTATGTGTTATTGTGAAAATTCTGTTGTTGTAGATGTCCATAATGAATGGAAACGACTTGATATTATCAAAACCACTTTGAGCTACAATACACAATTTAAACATTTTAGGTATATTGAAACCATTTGAGGGATATCAAAACAATTTGAGATACTAGTTTCGTTGTTAAACCATTTTTGAACTACGAGCTTAAGAATTGAGCAGCAGGATATGTGGAATAGATGAAGCTCTAGGATTGGCCGTTAGTTGAGCTCGACTGCTATTGGCCGAGACTAGACACGCCAAAGTATTCCGAATATGTTCGTGAGCGCCGTTTAACAACTCATGAAGGAGAAGAAACTCAGGGCCGGTTTCCGAGCTCAGGATCTATAAGTTCTGGACTTACAGAGTCCAGGACTAAAATAAGCTCTCGGGTCTAAATTGACTTTCTGAGTCACGATTTTTCTTCTAAACTCCAGGGTCTATTGAGTTCTCGACTTATTTGAGTCCAGGACTTTAACGCAGTAAACATGAGGGAAATTCATAATAATTTGCTGTTGTATTGTTGGCATTATAGCAAAACGGAAACAGCTGATTGCAGCGGGTTAATTCAAATGAACATGCTCTCCAAACTATTTTGTAATAATACGTTTCGATTTCTTTGTAGGCCTATTCAAAGCAAAACCTTTGAAAGTTGAATGAATAAACATCTCATTTTAAGTTATGCTATTATTGATCATTGATCCTAACCAGTGATTTTAGAATAAAAATTTCATTAGGCTATTGAGTTTGAAAACTTATTTGTTTTGAAAAAAAAAACTGGAATAATAATTTATTATTGTTATATTATTATTATAATATGTTGAATATGACATTGATTAATCTGAATGATTGGAATATAAATTCCAAAGCAATCCTTGTATAATTTTTCTCGAACATTTTTAGGTTATGCCACATTCATCGTGAAATAAGGTAAGTTTTTTACGCATAATTTTCTGATACAATTTTATTGCAAAATAGACTTGCAAACTATAAATTATGAATTTCGATGGACTAATCCAAATAATTTAGGTATTCCATGACATCTATTTGGCTTTTCATCTACTCCAAAATAATAACTGAATTGGGTTTGCTCATTCAAGTCTAGAACTTAAATTTAAACCCTACCCCAGTCGAGGGTTTAAAATTACGCTGTTTTAAGTTCTGGACTTAGCGATTTTTGATAAATCCTCGACTCGGAAAGAGGCGAGAATCTAATTCGAGTCCTAGACTTATAAGTCCTTCACTCAGAAAGCGAAATTATAAACTTCAGGGTCTAACGTGATCTCTAAACTCCAGAGTCTATTTAAGTCCTCAACTACGTTAACGCTCTGACTCGGAAAGCCAATTTTCTGACTCCAGAGTTTAAAGCCAGTTAAAGTCTAGAACTTAGCTAAATCCCGAGTTCGGAAACCGTCCCTTAGTGACTAACATTAGCATTTAGTAAGTAAGCTCAGCAAAATTTAAATCTCTTTACGGATTCTAAGTCTCGAAAATGCTTTTTCATCCTACTTGGGATGAATAATAAATTGATATAATTTCAAAGCTGGAGAATTTGGTATTTCTGAATTTCAATGGCAAAGGCGAATAGTTCAACATTTTGGAAGCAATGGGAAAAACTGGGATAATAGTAAACTATCCCATGTCTAGTTGAAATGAACATACTCAGTTCAGCCATTACAACACCACAAATAAAATTTAGCCTTTTGTTAGAGTAGCAGTACCTCCTTGTTACTATTTCACTTTTGATTTTGACCTTGGCTTCTTATTCATAACAATTTTTTACCTTCGTTTCTTATGGTAGTTTTTGTGTTCTCGTGCTGGGTTTCAAAATAATATCATCTCCAATTTCTCTCCCATATCAACCATTTGGTTTTGCTAATGAATTACTCATCATTTATTGTTGTTCAATCATGATTGTCATGACCATATTTGGTACGCTTGTGTACATGTCAAGTCAAGGCCAATGACAGTCGAGCTTAATTTTTATTGGTCAACAGCTAATGGCCAATCGTAGGACTTTATCCATACTATAATTATATCCTACTGCTTACTGTTTGAGCTTCCAGTTTACCAGAGATTGATAATTACAGGAGGCAAGGATACTCACGTTGTTTGTCCAAGAGCCATTGGTGGTTTTAGATCTCTTGTTCTAATGCTTTTAACATCTGCAAGATCGGCAACGTACAGAGTCACGACTGGATTCTTCGTGCTTGGCTGTTAAAATAAAATAAACGTGAAATAAAGTCATTATCATTGATCAATCTTACACATATTGTTATGATTAATAGATCAATAGTCACTCAATATATTAAAAGACTTTCCACGTTGAACATTTAATTGTTCATTAGACTTGAATACTAAAGTCAGTCTGTCTTTGGATACTAAATCAGAAGATAGTTTTTTCTACAATGAAACTTTTATGTTTTCTGACTTATAATATGTTGTGAAATGTTTTATAAAGTCATCGAGATTTGATCTGGAGTTCAGGCATTTTTGATTCCAGACTAAAAGTTGATTCTATTTTAGTAGTTTTACAATTCATCTTATCTATTAATATAAATCTTCGATGTTGTTTTCCATCACGAACTGCTTATTATTAAATCACTTTTTGCTATTAAAAAGAACGACTAGCAGTCAGATTTTTTACAATAAATGAATTAATCACTCACTGTGACAACGAGTGATCAATTCATTTATTGTAAAAAATTTGGACTGCTAGTCGTTCTTTTTAAAAGCAAAAAGTGATTTATCAATCAAATCAAATCAAATTTTTTTTCAAATCAAATCAAATTTATTCACTCGAAATGCATACAAAATATTCACAGAACGACAAGTTACAAGTGAACAAGATACTACTTGAAAAAGTACAGTAAGTTACTAACTTTGCCCGCGAATAGGAGTCAGATACAAAGTGTTATAAGTTAGATTATTTAATTTAGACGTAGCTCATTTCTTACGTTGCTGGTGTATAGTATAGTAAGAATTTTTTAAGAATTATTTATTCACGTAAGTTACAATATATTCTGGTTTATACACGAATTTACAATAAATTACAGTATATCAGCTAATTATGCAACAAATTTTACATATTATGAAAACGTAGTAAATTACAATGAAGATTGAATGCAACATTAGAATATTGATAATATAATATTGTAATGTAACTACATGAATCGACGGTGTTTCAACAATGAATAAATATACACCCCACTATAAATTATATGTGTTGGGGTATAAGTAATTAGTTGCTTATTGCGTGTTATAATTACTATTTACAAACTTCATTCACTGATAAGTTTTTTATAATAAAACTAGTAAATAAGTATTTATAATACAAACAAAATGATGAAATTATTAATATACATAATATACAATATTCAGGTAAAACAACAGGAATTCGTCCAAAACTGATTTAAACCTTAATTCAGAATACACAGTCTAGA
Organism: Nilaparvata lugens; assembly: GCF_014356525.2. Classification (NCBI taxonomy): domain Eukaryota; kingdom Metazoa; phylum Arthropoda; class Insecta; order Hemiptera; family Delphacidae; genus Nilaparvata; species Nilaparvata lugens. Next base: position 7,602,725 of record NC_052518.1, read on the forward strand.
GGTTATGTAGAGCTCTAATAAACTCCAGACTGTTATATCAAAACAAATACAATCCCCGTGAAATACAAATTCACATAATTTAACTATTACGACTTCGAAAATTACTCATTTTCGTAATTCAATCATTTGATGTGGCTGAATTTTCATTTGAAGATCCTCTTCCCCAGATAATACTAGTAACCCCATATAATAATATTTTTTTCCAGTTATCCTTTTTGTGGTTGAATGGACATTCTGTCAAAACGTTGCCATGTCATTAAACGAAGAAGTCATTCTATTCTGTTCTAAGTTGAGAGAATTACAAGGGAAATATTACTGAGTTATAATCAATACACATGCTTGTGGAAATTTTGGTTCACTGAATAATAATGGGAGAATGAAATTCACAATATCAGAAAGCTGACAGAGTTTATTGAGTTCACTATTGTTTGACTATGTTCTTCGATTCTACTTTGTGACTTTAAACTATTACTTTGACTTTATTATTTTGTAATTGTATTACTACGACTTTGTCAATTACCTATATTGGTCCACGACAATAGAATCTATTTATCAATTATTTATTTATTATCTGAAAGTAATTTCATAAAAAATAGATTAGTTCCATCATTGGTCATTTTAGAGATCCTATGGCAGCCTTGTGCGGCAGCGGTATATTTCAAGAGAAGAGGAGATTCAAGCCGGATTCACAGCATCAGTGAACGCATCCGGTACAGAAAATATATTATTCCTATGATTGTGTTCTAATGGGACTATTGCCTCTCAGTCCGGCGGAGCCAGTATGGATTGTCCCATCTGAACACAGGAGAATGTTATTTCTACCTTATACGACACGTTCACTAACGGATCAACACGTTCATGTGGGGATCAAGCTTCACCCAATATGAGGTATATATCGTTATAGTGAGGTCCACGTTATAATGGCAGTGTACGATTGATAATACTGTTGCTGTCCTTTTCTATCATACAACAAAACAGATAGCGCTATCTCTCTCAAGCTTTGCAATGTTGTCTGTTTGCCAGAATATTTTATTTTTACTTTTGACAGTGACTGTACAAAAGTAAACAAGCAATTCTCAGCCGCAATTTATTTTCTTCGTTCTATCAGAATAGTTGAGTACACAAGTCGTATAATTTGATTTGAAATGTATTTTTGAAACAATGGAATAATTTTCAGACATCACCGTATGAGAAACACAAATTAAGATAACTGAAATAACATTTTAATAGTTGATAGCTACGGTAACTATCCTAGACTTTATCCACGCTTTAGTTAGCCTACACGTATAGGTTAGACCTACTCGTACCAGTAGGTCTATATTATAAAATAATATTATAAATATTATAAATAAATATTATAAAATAATATTGAAAGGTTATTTCAGAATTATATCCATTGAAATTACTTATTTTGAATAGGATTTCTATTTTTCTATTATTTTTGAAAGAAATTGGAATAGAATACCTACCAAATAACTTAATTTCTTATGTTTTGAAATTCAGATTGTTGCATCACAGCTTTCTGAATCCAATTATGAAAATATTCAAATTCAAATTCAAATGTTATTCATCAAATAATACATATTTACAAAATAAATGGATGAATATGTGAAATAATATGCTGGCATTTTTAAAGGAAATATTTATCTATAAGGCGAATTTAGGAGAGCCTCCGAAGCCTCTTCCCCAAGAAATTTTCTTCATTAATTGGACATCAAATTGATTATTTTATCAAGAAAATTATAATTATTATTGGATCAAATTTAATGGGATGAATTGAGTAACAGCTGTGTACACTCAGTGGCAAAATGGAGAGACTTGGCAACGTTTTTCTCCTATCTTTCTTCACTGCCATTATAACGTGGAACTCACTATAGTACTATTATTCGTTTGTTTTACCTTGGGATACCGGAGACTCCGCATATCAGGGTAGAGCTGCTTACTGTCCATGCCATACCAGGGAAATCTCAGCTCTTGAACCTCTGTGTCGTTGAAGCACACGTAGAGCAGCATTTGACTCTCCTCAGACATCCACAGCGCTTTGTTGTCATTCAGGATTTCCTCTGATAAAAACACAGAAATTTGATAGATTAGTTCAGTTCTATTATCAACAGACTGACTTGTTAGATCTATTGCAAGTACTCTCACAACTGAATCATCGTGAATATGAATGAACGAGATCAAATGAATGAATGAATATCGTAAAACTGATTAAGCCCTTAAGGCAACAACACAGAAGAGTCAGGTCGGATACAGATTCTACTATTTCCTCTTCTTCTCTTTGTTCTCCTTATTCATCTTCTTCTCTTTTTCTCCTCCCTCTTATTTTTCTCATTCTTCTCCATTTTCTTCCACTTTACCATTTTCTTCCTCCTTTTTCATTTTTTTGAAGATTTAAAATACTTGATGTTCAGTGTGATTCATCGTCAGCATGCTCAGGATTTCAATGAAATTTATAATTTAAATAGTTATTATTGTTATAAGTGGAATTCTTTTATGCCAAAAATTCTGACCTAAAATTGACTAGAGAAATACACGTAACTTGGATGAAGGAAACAAACTTGATCAATAACAAGATGCATCACAGTTCAACAGATAGGGTTTAGAATTTAGAGTGTTTCAGGAAATCTATAGAAGTTCACATGTGATTGGACAATCTCATTTTTATATATTACTAGAAAAAGTGTTGATGAATCATTTCAATTATCATTGCAATGAATAATTATTAACGTTTTATAGAGTCTGTCAGAATCGCACGTGATAGCATAAGAAAGTAATGATGTCACCTCATTTATATATTTGTAATAGTTTTATATATTGAGGCTGTGCAACTTTCAGTTGAGTTATTTTTGGTAATTTTCAGTAAATTGAATAACTTTCTCAAAAACTGGTATTTTCGATTTTTTGAATAACTTTCTTAAAAACTAGTATTTTCGATTTTTTGAATAACTTTCTCAAAAACTGGTATTTTTGATTTTTTTTTTGTTTTATTCAATCAACAAAAACATGAAGAATTTATCGTCTGAATCTCATTGATTAATCTCCTATCGAATTCGAAATAATAATAATAATAATAATAAAAGCTTTATTTACATTCATTAATTGAACAAAAGCCTCTCTTTATGAGGTAATTGTGGTTGGCAAAAATTTTCGAATATTTACAGATTTACAATTTGTATTTAAATTTTTCTCGTAATCATTGTCTGGCTTCTTCTAGATTGCTATAATAATTTATAACTTTTCCACTATTTTACTCCAAAGTTGCCTGTCTCGTGCAGTGGTTGCCCAAGCATCTCCTACTCTCTGGCACAGCTCGTCCCTCCATCGTATTGGTGGCCGTCCTCTGCTCCTGGTCCTGTCTCGTGGCACCCATTCAGTGCAAATTCTGGTCCAGCGGTCTTTATCCATTCTCGCGACGTGGCCTGCCCATTTCCACTTCAATACGTGAGCCTCTTTCTGAAGATACTTTACGCGCATTCTTCCTAGTATTTCGGTGTTTCTTGTGCGTTGGTTCAGACGAATACGAAGAATACTACGTAGCATTTTTGTTTGAGTAGTTTCTAGTTTCTTGTCCAAGTACTCGGTGAGCGCCCATGTTTGCGCTCCATATAATATCGCAGGATATATGCACATGGTCAATGCTTTGGCTTTAAGGGTGTTGGAATAGTCGCCCTTAAATATTCTTCTCAACGACCAATACTTCTTCCATGACTTATCAATCCTGTGCTTGACTTCTTTGGATGCTCTGTTTGTGAAAGACAATATTTGGCCTAAAAATTCGTAATCCTCCACATAGTCAATGTTGCCACAGTTTACTTCAATCCTAGTTTTTTCGGAATTTGTCATTAACCTCGTTTTCTGAGCGTTTAGGTGTAAGCCCATCACTTCACTAGCGTCAATCAGTTCCATGAGCATTCCCTTCATTTCCTCAGCGCTCTCTGACACCAACATTACGTCGTCCGCGAATCTTAGATTTGACAGTTTTCTTCCATTGATTCGGAGTCCCTTTTCCTCCCAGTTTAATCTGCGGAATATGTACTCTAAGCAGGAATTGAAGATGAGTGGAGAGAGTGGGCAGCCTTGCTTCAGTCCTTTTTCGATTTTTATGTCTTTTCCTCGTCTCTCCAGCTCTACATAGATTACTGTATTTTCATATAAACTCTTGATTACTTCTATGTAGTTTATGTCGATGCCAGACTCCTCTAGGGCATCTCACATCCTGCTGTGATTGAGACTATCAAACGCCTTGTGGAAATCCACAAGACCTAGGTAGAGTGGTATGTTGTATTCGATGGCTTTCTCTATGATCTGATTTGCAGTTTGAAGATGGTCAGTTGTGGAGTATCCTGGTCTGAATCCTGCTTGCTCGGTGGGGTAGTTTTCGTATATTTTATTCAACAATCTGTTCTTTATTATTGAAGCGAATAGCTTATAAATTACTGAGGGGAGAGTGATTGGTCTATAGTTTTTTATATCCAGTCTTGATCCTTTTTTGAACAATATAATTACTTTATTTCTTCTCCATGCTGAAGGTATTGATTTTTCGCGCAGGATTTTGTTGAATAACAATTTAAGGGGTTGCAGGAGTTTTTCTATTCCTATTATCAATGATTCGCTTGTTATTCCGTCCTCGCCAGGTGCTTTTCCTTTCTTTTGGCTTTTTATAGCATTTATTATTTCTGCCTCTATTATCTCCAAATCTTCAGAATCACTGCCGTTTGTTTGTTGATTTTCAATCACTTGTTGGATTTCATGCGTGGTGTCCCTCTTATATAATTCTTTATAGAACTCAGAGACGTGATCTATGATTTGATTTCTTGCCGTTGTGATGCCATCATCAGTATTTAATTTAGCGATCCATTTTGTTTTTGTAGTACTCAGTACTTTAATAATTATTTTTGTTGACAAAGAAGCCAACTCCTCTATTTCCTCTTGTGGCTGCTGAGTGACAGAATACATGCCCACTATTTCGCTCCCCTATTTCTTCATAGCTTCTTCTGATCTCCGCTAAGCCTAACACATCCCATTCAATTTCATTCATTGCTTGTTCAAGCTCCATAATTTTCTCTTCCCCTAGAACTGTCCTCGCGTTGTATGTGCCAATGTGTATAACTTTATATTTTGTATTTGAGCTGTTCCTTTCGTATTTCTGAATAGATTCGGTCCTATTTTTCCTCTGTATCTGCTATGTGGTATTTTTTTCGGTCTTTTGACATGATGCATCACAGTTCAACAGATAGGGTTTAGAATTTAGAGTGTTTCAGGAAATCTATAGAAGTTCACATGTGATTGGACAATCTTCATTTTTATATAATTCTAAAAAGTGTTGATGAATTATTTCAATTATCATTGCAATGAATTTATTAACGTTTTATAGAGTCTGTCAGAATCGCACGTGATAGCATAAGAAAGTAATGATGTCACCTCATTTATATATTTGTAATGTTTTATAATTGAGGCTGTGCAACTTTCAGTTGAGTTATTTTTGGTAATTTTCAGTAAATTGAATAACTTTCTCAAAAACTGGTATTTTCGATTTTTTGAATAACTTTCTTAAAAACTAGTATTTTCGATTTTTTGAATAACTTTCTCAAAAACTGGTATTTTTGATTTTTTTTTTGTTTTATTCAATCAACAAAAACATGAAGAATTTATCGTCTGAATCTCATTGATTAATCTCCTATCGAATTCGAAATATTCTGTCCCAAAAATTAAAACTTTTGGCGCTCATATCTCAAAAAGTAATGATCGGAAAAAATGTTTTCTTGAGAAAACGTTTTCATTTTAATAGCTTGATGATATACACATCGAAAAGCTTCAAAAAATATCACCAGTAGGAAGTTTATTTTGAGCCTTTGCACCGCCTTAATGAAAACTTATTATAATAATTTGAATTTAATTATCACCTTCGTATAGCCAGTCAGGAGCGCCATTACTGACCACACCAGGCACGGCCGTTGAACTGACTCGAAATGATTTCTCGTGTTTGTCGGGTGATGGCTTGTAGTAGATGTCATAGTTGTAGACCATTAGAAGGCCGTGACCTCGTGGGGTCCACTCAGCATGCAGAAGGTAAGGATGGTCGGAATCGTCAGGTGTCACCAAAAGAGGGTATGTTATCCTGTTGGAACCAAACAAGCATAATTTTAGAAA